>NW_026645640.1:0-59062 GCF_949987535.1 Balaenoptera acutorostrata
TACGCGTTAGGGTGAGGGTAGTTATTAAACCTATCACACTCTCTAGATACCCCTTAGCACGTAAAGGAATATTATTTGGGGGTCCAGCCATGTAGAACAGTTTAGACACGAGGAGAAGATAAGGAACACACCCATTATCAAGAAATCACATTAGGATTCTCTTTTTAACCTGTTCCTTAAAACACTAGTGCTTAGGAAATCTATTGGAGGCAGAAGCAGTCAAGGGTAGCTTAGGGTTAGGGTTAGGGTTAGGGTGCGGGTTAGGGTACGGCTTAGGGTACGGGTTCGGGGAGGGGTTCGGGTAGGGCGTAGGGTATGGGTTAGGGTTAGGGTTAGTGTTAGGGTTAGGGCTCGGTTTAGGGTACGGGTTAGGATTAGGGTACGCATTAGGGTTAGGGTAGGGGTTAGGGTTAGGGTACGCTTTAGGGTGAGGGTAGTTATTAAACCTATCCCACTCTCTAGATACCCCTTAGTACGTAAAGGAATATTATTTGGGGGCCAGCCATGGAGAAGAGTTTAAACACTAGGAGAAGATAAGGAACACACACATTATCAAGAAATCACAATATGATTCTCTTTTTAAACTGTTCCTTAAAACACTAGTGCTTAGGAAATCTATTGGAGGCAGAAGCAGTCAAGGGTAGCTTAGGGTTAGAGTTAGGGTTAGATTGAGGGTTAGGGTACGGCTTAGGGTACGGGTACGGGGAGGGGTTCGGTTAGGGCGTACGAGATGGGTTAGGGTTAGGGTTAGGGTTAGTGTTAGGGTTAGGGTTAGGGCTCGGTTTAGGCTACGGGTTAGGATTAGGGTACGCGTTAGGGTTAGGGTAGGGGTTAGGGTTAGGGTACGCGATAGGGTGAGGTTAGTTATTAAACCTATCCCACTCTCTAGATACCCCTTAGCACGTAAAGGAATATTATTTGGGGGTCCAGCCATGGAAAAGACTTTAGACACTAGGAGAAGATAAGGAACACACCCATTATCAAGAAATCACATTAGGATTCTCTTTTTAACCTGTTCCTTAAAACACTAGTGCTTAGGAAATCTATTGGAGGCAGAAGCAATCAAGGGTAACTTAGGGTTAGGGTGAGGGTTAGGGTACGGGTTCGGGGAGGGGTTCGGGTAGGGCGTAGGGTATGGGTTAGGGTTAGGGTTAGGGTTAGTGTTAGGGTTAGGGCTCGTTTTAGGGTACGGGTTAGGATTAGGGTACGCGTTAGGGTTAGGGTAGGGGTTAGGGTTAGGGTACGCTTTAGGGAGAGGGTAGTTATTAAACCTATCCCACTCTCTACATACCCCTTAGCACGTAAAGGAATATTATTTAGGGTTCCAGCCATGGAGAAGAGTTTAGACACGAGGAGAAGATAAGGAACACACCCATTATCAAGAAATCACAATATGATTCTCTTTTTAAACTGTTCCTTAAAACACTAGTGCTTAGGAAATCTATTGGAGGCAGAAGCAGTCAAGGGTAGCTTAGGGTTAGGGTTAGGGTTACGGTGAAGGTTAGGGTATGGCTTAGGGTACGGGTTCGGGGAGGGGTTCGGGTAGGGCGTAGGGTATGGGTTAGGGTTAGGGTTAGGGTTAGTGTTAGGCTTAGGGCTCGGTTTAGTGTACGGGTTAGGATTAGGGTACGCGTTAGTGTTAGTGTAGGGGTTAGGGTTAGGGTACGCGATAGGGTGAGGTTAGTTATTAAACCTATCCCACTCTCTAGATACCCCTTAGCACGTAAAGGAATATTATTTGGGGATCCAGCCATGGAGAAGAGTTTAGACACGAGGAGAAGATAAGGAACACACCCATTATCAAGAAATCACATTAGGATTATCTTTTTAACCTGTTCCTTAAAACACTAGTGCTTAGGAAATCTATTGGAGGCAGAAGCAGTCAAGGGTAGCTTAGGGTTAGGGTTAGGGTTAGGGTGCGGGTTAGGGTACGGCTTAGGGTACGGGTTCGGGGAGGGGTTCGGGTAGGGCGTAGGGTATGGGTTAGGGTTAGGGTTAGTGTTAGGGTTAGGGCTCGGTTTAGGGTACGGGTTAGGATTAGGGTACGCGTTAGGGTTAGGGTAGGGGTTAGGGTTAGGGTACGCTTTAGGGTGAGGGTAGTTATTAAACCTATCCCACTCTCTAGATAACCCTTAGTACGTAAAGGAATATTATTTGGGGGTCCAGCCATGGAGAAGAGTTTAAACACTAGGAGAAGATAAAGAACACACCCATTATCAAGAAATCACAATATGATTCTCTTTTTAAACTGTTCCTTAAAACACTAGTGCTTAGGAAATCTATTGGAGGCAGAAGCAGTCAAGGGTAGCTTAGGGTTAGGGTTAGGGTTAGGGTGAGGGTTAGGGTACGGCTTAGGGTACGGGTTCGGGGAGGGGTTCGGGTAGGGCGTAGGGTATGGGTTAGGGTTAGGGTTAGGGCTAGTGTTAGGGTTAGGGCTCGGTTTAGGTTACGGGTTAGGATTAGGGTACGCGTTAGGGTTAAGAAAGGCGTTAGGGTTAGGGTACGCATTAGGGTGAGGGTAGTTATTAAACCTATCCCACTCTCTAGATATCTCTTAGCACGTAAAGGAATATTATTTGGGGGTCCAGCCATGGAGAAGAGTTTAGACACTAGGAGAACATAAGAAACACACCCATTATCAAGAAATCACATTAGGATTCTCTTTTTAACCTGTTCCTTAAAACACTAGTGCTTAGGAAATCTATTGGAGGCAGAAGCAATCAAGGGTAGCTTAGGGTTAGGGTTAGGGTTAGGGTGAGGGTTAGAGTACGGCTTAGCGTACGGGTTCGGGGAGGCTTTCGGGTAGGGCGTAGGGTATGGGTTAGGGTTAGGGTTAGGGCTAGTGTTAGGATTAGGGCTCAGTTTAGGGTACGGGTTAGGATTAGGGTACACGTTAGGGTTAGGTTAGGGGTTAGGGTTAGGGTACACTTTAGGGTGAGGGTAGTTATTAAACCTATCCCACTCTCTAGATAACCCTTAGCACGGAAAGGAATATTATTTGGGGGTCCAGCCATGGAGAAGAGTTTAGACACTAGGAGAAGATAAGGAACACACCCATTATCAAGAAATCACATTAGGATTCTCTTTTTAACCTGTTCCTTAAAACACTAGTGCTTAGGAAATCTATTGGAGGCAGAAGCAGTCAAGGGTAGCTTAGGGTTAGAGTTAGGGTTAGATTGAGGGTTAGGGTACGGCTTAGGGTACGGGTTCGGGGAGGGGTTCGGTTAGGGCGTACGGGATGGGTTAGGGTTAGGGTTAGGGTTAGTGTTAGGGTTAGGGTTAGGGCTCGGTTTAGGCTACGGGTTAGGATTAGGGTACGCGTTAGGGTTAGGGTAGGGGTTAGGGTTAGGGTACGCGATAGGGTGAGGTTAGTTATTAAACCTATCCCACTCTCTAGATACCCCTTAGCACGTAAAGGAATATTATTTGGGGGTCCAGCCATGGAAAAGACTTTAGACACTAGGAGAAGATAAGGAACACACCCATTATCATGAAATCACATTAGGATTCTCTTTTTAACCTGTTCCTTAAAACACTAGTGCTTAGGAAATCTATTGGAGGCAGAAGCAATCAAGGGTAGCTTAGGGTTAGGGTGAGGGTTAGGGTACGGGTTCGGGGAGGGGTTCGGGTAGGGCGTAGGGTATGGGTTAGGGTTAGGGTTAGGGTTAGTGTTAGGGTTAGGGCTCGTTTTAGGGTACGGGTTAGGATTAGGGTACGCGTTAGGGTTAGGGTAGGGGTTAGGGTTAGGGTACGCTTTAGGGAGAGGGTAGTTATTAAACCTATCCCACTCTCTACATACCCCTTAGCACGTAAAGGAATATTATTTAGGGTTCCAGCCATGGAGAAGAGTTTAGACACGAGGAGAAGATAAGGAACACACCCATTATCAAGAAATCACAATATGATTCTCTTTTTAAACTGTTCCTAAAAACACTAGTGCTTAGGAAATCTATTGGAGGCAGAAGCAGTCAAGGGTAGCTTAGGGTTAGGGTTAGGGTTACGGTGAAGGTTAGGGTATGGCTTAGGGTACGGGTTCGGGGAGGGGTTCGGGTAGGGCGTAGGGTATGGGTTAGGGTTAGGGTTAGGGTTAGTGTTAGGCTTAGGGCTCGGTTTAGTGTACGGGTTAGGATTAGGGTACGCGTTAGTGTTAGTGTAGGGGTTAGGGTTAGTGTACGCGTTAGGGTGAGGGTAGTTATTAAACCTATCCCACACTCTAGATACCCCTTAGCACGTAAAGGAATATTATTTGGGGGTCCAGCCATGGAGAAGAGTTTAGACACTAGGAGAAGATAAGGAACACACCCATTATCAAGAAATCACATTAGGATTCTCTTTTTAACCTGTTCCTTAAAACACTAGTGCTTAGGAAATCTATTGGAGGCAGAAGCAATCAAGGGTAGCTTAGGGTTAGGGTTAGGGTTAGGGTGAGGGTTAGGGTACGGCTTAGGGTACGGGTTCGGGGAGGCTTTCGGGTAGGGCGTAGGGTATGGGTTAGGGTTAGGGTTAGGGCTAGTGTTAGGATTAGGGCTCAGTTTAGGGTACGGGTTAGGATTAGGGTACGCGTTAGGGTTAGGGTAGGGGTTAGGGTTAGCGTATGCTTTAGGGAGAGGGTAGTCATTAAACCTATCCCACTCTCTAGATAAACCTTAGCACGTAAAGGAATATTATTTGGGGGTCCAGCCATGGAGAAGAGTTTAGACACTAGGAGAAGATAAGGAACACACCCATTATCAAGAAATCACAATATGATTCTCTTTTTAAACTGCTCCTTAAAACACTAGTGCTTAGGAAATCTATTGGAGGCAGAAGCAGTCAAGGGTAGCTTAGGGTTAGGGTTAGGGTGAGGGTGAGGGTTAGGGTATGGCTTAGGGTACGGGTTCGGGGAGGATTTCGGGTAGGGCGTAGGGTATGGATTAGGGTTAAGGTTAGGGTTAGTGTTAGGGTTAGGGCTCGGTTTAGGTTACGGGTTAGGATTATGGTACGAGTTAGTGTTAGGGTAGGGGTTAGCGTTAGGGTACGCGATAGGGTGAGGTTAGTTATAAAACCTATCCCACTCTCTAGATACCCCTTAGCACGTAAAGGAATATTACTTGGGGGTCCAGCCATGGAGAAGAGTTTAGACACTAGGAGAAGATAAGGAACACACCCATTATCAAGAAATCACATTAGGATTCTCTTTTTAACCTGTTCCTTAAAACACTACTGCTTAGGAAATCTATTGGAGGCAGAAGCAGTCAAGGGTAGCTTAGGGTTAGGGTTAGGGTTAGGGTGAGGCTTAGGGTACAGCTTAGGGTACGGGTTCGGGGAGGGGTTCGGGTAGGGCGTACGGTATGGCTTAGGGTTAGGGTTAGTGTTAGTGTTAGGGTTAGGGCTCGTTTTAGGGTACGGGTTAGGATTAGGGTACGCGTTAGGGTTAGGGTAGGGGTTAGGGTTAGGGTACGCTTTAGGGAGAGGGTAGTTATTAAACCTATCCCACTCTCTACATACCCCTTAGCACGTAAAGGAATATTATTTAGGGTTCCAGCCATGGAGAAGAGTTTAGACAGGAGGAGAAGATAAGGAACACACCCATTATCAAGAAATCACAATATGATTCTCTTTTTAAACTGTTCCTTAAAACACTAGTGCTTAGGAAATCTATTGGAGGCAGAAGCATTCAAGGGTAGCTTAGGGTTAGGGTTAGGGTTACGGTGAGGGTTAGGGTATGGCTTAGGGTACGGGTTCGGGGAGGGGTTCGGGTAGGGCGTAGGGTATGGGTTAGGGTTAGGGTTAGGGTTAGTGTTAGTGTTAGGGCTCGGTTTAGGGTACGGGTTAGGATTAGGGTACGCGTTAGTGTTAGTGTAGGGGTTAGGGTTAGGGTACGCGATAGGGTGAGGTTAGTTATTAAACCTATCCCACTCTCTAGATACCCCTTAGCACGTAAAGGAATATTATTTGGGGATCCAGCCATGGAGAAGAGTTTAGACACTAGGAGAAGATAAGGAACACACCCATTATCAAGAAATCACATTAGGATTATCTTTTTAACCTGTTCCTTAAAACACTAGTGCTTAGGAAATCTATTGGAGGCAGAAGCAGTCAAGGGTAGCTTAGGGTTAGGGTTAGGGTTAGGGTGCGGGTTAGGGTACGGCTTAGGGTACGGGTTCGGGGAGGGGTTCGTGTAGGGCGTAGGGTATGGGTTAGGGTTAGGGTTAGGGCTAGTGTTAGGATTAGGGCTCAGTTTAGGGTACGGGTTAGGATTAGGGTACACGTTAGGGTTAGGTTAGGGGTTAGGGTTAGGGTACACTTTAGGGTGAGGGTAGTTATTAAACCTATCCCACTCTCTAGATAACCCTTAGCACGGAAAGGAATATTATTTGGCGGTCCAGCCATGGAGAAGAGTTTAGACACTAGGAGAAGATAAGGAACACACCCATTATCAAGAAATCACATTAGGATTCTCTTTTTAACCTGTTCCTTAAAACACTAGTGCTTAGGAAATCTATTGGAGGCAGAAGCAGTCAAGGGTAGCTTAGGGTTAGAGTTAGGGTTAGATTGAGGGTTAGGGTACGGCTTAGGGTACGGGTTCGGGGAGGGGTTCGGTTAGGGCGTACGGGATGGGTTAGGGTTAGGGTTAGGGTTAGGGTTAGGGTTAGGGTTAGGGCTCGGTTTAGGCTACGGGTTAGGATTAGGGTACGCGTTAGGGTTAGGGTAGGGGTTAGGGTTAGGGTACGCGATAGGGTGAGGTTAGTTATTAAACCTATCCCACTCTCTAGATACCCCTTAGCACGTAAAGGAATATTATTTGGGGGTCCAGCCATGGAAAAGACTTTAGACACTAGGAGAAGATAAGGAACACACCCATTATCAAGAAATCACAATATGATTCTCTTTTTAAACTGTTCCTTAAAACACTAGTGCTTAGGAAATCTATTGGAGGCAGAAGCAGTCAAGGGTAGCTTAGGGTTAGGGTTAGGGTTAGGGTGAGGGTTAGGGTACGGCTTAGGGTACGGGTTCGGGGAGGGGTTCGGGTAGGGCGTGGGGTATGGGTTAGGGTTAGGGTTAGGGCTAGTGTTAGGGTTAGGGCTCGGTTTAGGGTACGGGTTAGGATTAGGGTACGCGTTAGGGTTAAGAAAGGCGTTAGGGTTAGGGTACGCATTAGGGTGAGGGTAGTTATTAAACCTATCCCACTCTCTAGATATCCCTTAGCACGTAAAGGAATATTATTTGGGGGTCCAGCCATGGAGAAGAGTTTAGACACTAGGAGAACATAAGAAACACACCCATTATCAAGAAATCACATTAGGATTCTCTTTTTAACCTGTTCCTTAAAACACTAGTGCTTAGGAAATCTATTGGAGGCAGAAGCAATCAAGGGTAGCTTAGGGTTAGGGTTAGGGTTAGGGTGAGGGTTAGGGTACGGCTTAGCGTACGGGTTCGGGGAGGCTTTCGGGTAGGGCGTAGGGTATGGGTTAGGGTTAGGGTTAGGGCTAGTGTTAGGATTAGGGCTCAGTTTAGGGTACGGGTTAGGATTAGGGTACACGTTAGGGTTAGGTTAGGGGTTAGGGTTAGGGTACACTTTAGGGTGAGGGTAGTTATTAAACCTATCCCACTCTCTAGATAACCCTTAGCACGGAAAGGAATATTATTTGGGGGTCCAGCCATGGAGAAGAGTTTAGACACTAGGAGAAGATAAGGAACACACCCATTATCAAGAAATCACATTAGGATTCTCTTTTTAACCTGTTCCTTAAAACACTAGTGCTTAGGAAATCTATTGGAGGCAGAAGCAGTCAAGGGTAGCTTAGGGTTAGAGTTAGGGTTAGATTGAGGGTTAGGGTACGGCTTAGGGTACGGGTTCGGGGAGGGGTTCGGTTAGGGCGTACGGGATGGGTTAGGGTTAGGGTTAGGGTTAGTGTTAGGGTTAGGGTTAGGGCTCGGTTTAGGCTACGGGTTAGGATTAGGGTACGCGTTAGGGTTAGGGTAGGGGTTAGGGTTAGGGTACGCGATAGGGTGAGGTTAGTTATTAAACCTATCCCACTCTCTAGATACCCCTTAGCACGTAAAGGAATATTATTTGGGGGTCCAGCCATGGAAAAGACTTTAGACACTAGGAGAAGATAAGGAACACACCCATTATCAAGAAATCACATTAGGATTCTCTTTTTAACCTGTTCCTTAAAACACTAGTGCTTAGGAAATCTATTGGAGGCAGAAGCAATCAAGGGTAGCTTAGGGTTAGGGTGAGGGTTCGGGGAGGGGTTCGGGTAGGGCGTAGGGTATGGGTTTGGGTTAGGGTTAGGGTTAGGGTTAGTGTTAGGGTTAGGGCTCGGTTTAGGGTACGGGTTAGGATTAGGGTACGCGTTAGGGTTAGGTTAGGGGTTAGGGTTAGGGTACGCTTTAGGGAGAGGGTAGTTATTAAACCTATCCCACTCTCTACATACCCCTTAGCACGTAAAGGAATATTATTTGGGGTTCCAGCCATGGAGAAGAGTTTAGACATGAGGAGAAGATAAGGAACACACCCATTATCAAGAAATCACAATATGATTCTCTTTTTAAACTGTTCCTTAAAACACTAGTGCTTAGGAAATCTATTGGAGGCAGAAGCAGTCAAGGGTAGCTTAGGGTTACGGTTAGGGTTAGAGTGAGGGTTAGGGTACGGCTTAGGGTACGGGTTCGGGGAGGGGTTCGGGTAGGGCGTAGGGTATGGGTTAGGGTTACGGTTAGGGTTAGTGTTAGGGTTTGGGCTCAGTTTGGGTACGGGTTAGGATTAGGGTACACGTTAGGGTTAGGGTAGGGGTTAGGGTTAGGGTACGCGATAGGGTGAGGTTAGTTATTAAACCTATCCCACTCTCTAGATACACCTTAGCACGTAAAGGAATATTATTTGGGGGTCCAGCCATGGAGAAGAGTTTAGACACTAGGAGAAGATAAGGAACACACCCATTATCAAGAAATCACATTAGGATTCTCTTTTTAACCTGTTCCTTAAAACACTAGTGCTTAGGAAATCTATTGGAGGCAGAAGCAGTCAAGGGTAGCTTAGGGTTAGGGTTTGGGTTAGATTGAGGGTTAGGGTACGGCTTAGGGTACAGGTTCGGGGAGGGGTTCGGGTAGGGCGTAGGGTATGGGTTTGGGTTAGGGTTAGGGTTAGGGTTAGTGTTAGGGTTAGGGCTCGGTTTAGGTTACGGGTTAGGATTAGGGTACGCGTTAGGGTTAGGTTAGGGGTTAGGGTTAGGGTACGCTTTAGGGAGAGGGTAGTTATTAAACCTATCCCACTCTCTACATACCCCTTAGCACGTAAAGGAATATTATTTGGGGTTCCAGCCATGGAGAAGAGTTTATACACGAGGATAAGATAAGGAACACACCCATTATCAAGAAATCACAATATGATTCTCTTTTTAAACTGTTCCTTAAAACACTACTGCTTAGGAAATCTATTGGAGGCAGAAGCAGTCAAGGGTAGCTTAGGGCTAGGGTTAGGGTTAGGGTGAGGGTTAGGGTACGGCTTAGGGTACGGGTTCGGGGAGGGGTTCGGGTAGGGCGTAGGGTATGGGTTAGGGTTAGGGTTAGGGCTAGTGTTAGGGTTAGGGCTCGGTTTAGGGTACGGGTTAGGATTAGGGTACGCATTAGGGTTAGGGTAGGGGTTAGGGTTAGTGTACGCGTTAGGGTGAGGGTAGTTATTAAACCTATCCCAAACTCTAGATACCCCTTAGCACGTAAAGGAATATTATTTGGGGGTCCAGCCATGGAGAAGAGTTTAGACACTAGGAGACGATAAGGAACACACCCATTATCAAGAAATCACATTAGGATTCTCTTTTTAACCTGTTCCTTAAAACACTAGTGCTTAGGAAATCTATTGGAGGCAGAAGCAATCAAGGGTAGCTTAGGGTTAGGGTTAGGGTTAGGGTGAGGGTTAGGGTACGGCTTAGGGTACGGGTTCGGGGAGGCTTTCGGGTAGGGCGTAGGGTATGGGTTAGGGTTAGGGTTAGGGCTAGTTTTAGGATTAGGGCTCAGTTTAGGGTACGGGTTAGGATTAGGGTACGCGTTAGGGTTAGGGTAGGGGTTAGGGTTAGCGTATGCTTTAGGGAGAGGGTAGTCATTAAACCTATCCCACTCTCTAGATAAACCTTAGCACGTAAAGGAATATTATTTGGGGGTCCAGCCATGGAGAAGAGTTTAGACACTAGGAGAAGATAAGGAACACACCCATTATCAAGAAATCACAATATGATTCTCTTTTTAAACTGCTCCTTAAAACACTAGTGCTTAGGAAATCTATTGGAGGCAGAAGCAGTCAAGGGTAGCTTAGGGTTAGGGTTAGGGTGAGGGTGAGGGTTAGGGTATGGCTTAGGGTACGGGTTCGGGGAGGATTTCGGGTAGGGCGTAGGGTATGGGTTAGGGTTAAGGTTAGGGTTAGTGTTAGGGTTAGGGCTCGGTTTAGGTTACGGGTTAGGATTATGGTACGAGTTAGTGTTAGGGTAGGGGTTAGCGTTAGGGTACGCGATAGGGTGAGGTTAGTTATAAAACCTATCCCACTCTCTAGATACCCCTTAGCACGTAAAGGAATATTACTTGGGGGTCCAGCCATGGAGAAGAGTTTAGACACTAGGAGAAGATAAGGAACACACCCATTATCAAGAAATCACATTAGGATTCTCTTTTTAACCTGTTCCTTAAAACACTAGTGCTTAGGAAATCTATTGGAGGCAGAAGCAGTCAAGGGTAGCTTAGGGTTAGGGTTAGGGTTAGGGTGAGGCTTAGGGTACAGCTTAGGGTACGGGTTCGGGGAGGGGTTCGGGTAGGGCGTACGGTATGGGTTAGGGTTAGGGTTAGGGTTAGTGTTAGGGTTAGGCCTCGGTTTAGGGTACGGGTTAGGATTAGGGTACGCGTTAGGGTTAGGGTAGGGGTTAGGGTTAGGGTACGCTTTAGGGAGAGGGTAGTTATTAAACCTATCCCACTCTCTACATACCCCTTAGCACGTAAAGGAATATTATTTAGGGTTCCAGCCATGGAGAAGAGTTTAGACAGGAGGAGAAGATAAGGAACACACCCATTATCAAGAAATCACAATATGATTCTCTTTTTAAACTGTTCCTTAAAACACTAGTGCTTAGGAAATCTATTGGAGGCAGAAGCATTCAAGGGTAGCTTAGGGTTAGGGTTAGGGTTACGGTGAGGGTTAGGGTATGGCTTAGGGTACGGGTTCGGGGAGGGGTTCGGGTAGGGCGTAGGGTATGGGTTAGGGTTAGGGTTAGGGTTAGTGTTAGTGTTAGGGCTCGGTTTAGGGTACGGGTTAGGATTAGGGTACGCGTTAGTGTTAGTGTAGGGGTTAGGGTTAGGGTACGCGATAGGGTGAGGTTAGTTATTAAACCTATCCCACTCTCTAGATACCCCTTAGCACGTAAAGGAATATTATTTGGGGATCCAGCCATGGAGAAGAGTTTAGACACTAGGAGAAGATAAGGAACACACCCATTATCAAGAAATCACATTAGGATTATCTTTTTAACCTGTTCCTTAAAACACTAGTGCTTAGGAAATCTATTGGAGGCAGAAGCAGTCAAGGGTAGCTTAGGGTTAGGGTTAGGGTTAGGGTGCGGGTTAGGGTACGGCTTAGGGTACGGGTTCGGGGAGGGGTTCGTGTAGGGCGTAGGGTATGGGTTAGGGTTAGGGTTAGTGTTAGGGTTAGGGTTCGGTTTAGGGTACGGGTTAGGATTAGGGTACGCATTAGGGTTAAGGTAGGGGTTAGGGTTAGGGTACGCTTTAGGGTGAGGGTAGTTGTTAAACCTATCCCACTCTCTAGATACCCCTTAGTACGTAAAGGAATATTATTTGGGGGTCCAGCCATGGAGAAGAGTTTAAACACTAGGAGAAGATAAGGAACACACCCATTATCAAGAAATCACATTAGGATTCTCTTTTTAAACTGTTCCTTAAAACACTAGTGCTTAGGAAATCTATTGGAGGCAGAAGCAGTCAAGGGTAGCTTAGGGTTAGGGTTAGGGTTAGGGTGAGGGTTAGGGTACGGCTTAGGGTACGGGTTCGGGGAGGGGTTCGGGTAGGGCGTAGGGTATGGGTTAGGGTTAGGGTTAGGGCTAGTGTTAGGGTTAGGGCTCGCTTTAGGGTACGGGTTAGGATTAGGGTACGCGTTAGGGTTAAGAAAGGAGTTAGGGTTAGGGTACGCATTAGGGTGAGGGTAGTTATTAAACCTATCCCACTCTCTAGATACCCCTTAGCACGTAAAGGAATATTATTTGGGCGTCCACCCATGGAGAAGAGTTTAGACACTATGAGAAGATAAGAAACACACCCATTATCAAGAAATCACATTAGGATTCTCTTTTTAACCTGTTCCTTAAAACACTAGTGCTTAGGAAATCTATTGGAGGCAGAAGCAATCAAGGGTAGCTTAGGGTTAGGGTTCGGGTTAGGGTGAGGGTTAGGGTACGGCTTAGCGTACAGGTTTGGGGAGGCTTTCGGGTAGGGCGTAGGGTATGGGTTAGCGTTAGGGTTAGGGCTAGTGTTAGGATTAGGGCTCAGTTTAGGGTACGGGTTAGGATTAGGGTACGCGTTAGGGTTAGGGTAGGGGTTAGGGTTAGGATACGCGTTAGGGTGAGGGTAGTTATTAAACCTATCCCACTCTCTAGATACCCCTTAGCACGTAAAGGAATATTATTTGCGGGTCCAGCCATGGAGAAGAGTTTAGACACGAGGAGAAGATAAGGAACACACCCATTATCAAGAAATCACATTAGGATTCTCTTTTAAACCTGTTCCTTAAATCACTAGTGCTTAGGAAATCTATTGGAGGCAGAAGCCGTCAAGGGTAGCTTAGGGTTAGGGTTAGGGTTAGGGTGAGGGTTAGGGTACGGCTTAGGGTACGGGTTCGGGGAGGGGTTCGGGTAGGGCGTAGGGTATGGGTTAGAGTTAGGGTTAGGGTTAGCGTTAGGGTTAGGGCTCGGTATAGGGTACGGGTTAGGATTAGGGTACGCGTTAGTGTTAGGGTAGGTGTTAGGGTTAGGGTACGCTTTAGGGTGAGGGTAGTTATTAAACCTATCCCACTCTCTAGATACCCCTTAGCACGTAAAGGAATATTATTTGGGGGTCCAGCCATGGAGAAGGGTTTAGACACTAGGAGAAGATAAGGAACACACCCATTATCATGAAATCACAATATGATTCTCTTTTTAAACTGTTCCTTAAAACACTAGTGGTTTGGAAATCTATTGGAGGCAGAAGCAGTCAAGGGTAGCTTAGGGTTAGGGTTAGGGTTAGGGTGAGGGTTAGGGTACGGCTTAGGGTACGGGTTCGGGGAGGGTTTCGGGTAGGGCGTAGGGTATGGGTTAGGGTTAGGGTTAGGGTTAGTGTTAGGGTTAGGGCTCGGTTTAGGGTACGGGTTAGGATTAGGGTACTCGATAGTGTTAGGGTAGCGGTTAGGGTTAGGGTACGCGTTAGGGTGAGGGTAGTTATTAAACCTATCACACACTCTAGATACCCCTTAGCACGTAAAGGAATATTATTTGGGGGTCCAGCCATGGAGAAGAGTTTAGACACTAGGAGAAGATAAGGAACACACCCAATATCACGAAATCACATTAGGATTCTCTTTTTAACCTGTTCCTTAAAATACTAGTGCTTAGAAAATCTATTGGAGGCATAAGCAGTCAAGGGTAGCTTAGGGTTAGGGTTAGGTTTAGGGTGAGGGTTAGGGTACGGCTTAGGGTACGGGTTCGGGGAGGGGTTCGGGTAGGGCGTAGGGTATGGGTTAGGGTTAGGGTTAGGGCTAGTGTTAGGGTTAGGGCTCGGTTTAGGGTACGGGTTAGGATTAGGGTACGTGCTAGGGTTAGGGTAGGGGTTAGGGTTAGGGTACGCGTTAGGGTGAGGGTAGTTATTAAACCTATCACACTCTCTAGATACCCCTTAGCTCATAAAGGAATATTATTTGGGGGTCCAGCCATGGAGAAGAGTTTAGACACTAGGAGAAGATAAGGAACACACCCATTATCACGAAATCACATTAGGATTCTCTTTTTAACCTGTTCCTTAAAACACTAGTGCTTAGGAAATCTATTGGAGGCAGAAGCAGTCAAGGGTAGCTTAGGGTTAGGGTTAGGGTTAGGGTGAGGGTTAGGGTATGGCTTAGGGTACGGGTTCGGGGAGGGGTTCGGGTAGGGCGTAGGGTATGGGTTAGGGTTAGTGTTAGGGTTAGGGCTCGGTTTAGGGTACGGGTTAGGATTAGGGTACGCGTTAGTGTTAGGGTAGGTGTTAGGGTTAGGGTACGCGATAGGGTGAGGTTAGTTATTAAACCTATCCCACTCTCTAGATACCCCTTAGCACGTAAAGGACTATTATTTGGGGGTCCAGCCATGGAGAAGAGTTTAGACACGAGGAGAAGATAAGGAACACACCCATTATCAAGAAATCACAATGTGATTCTCTTTTTAAACTGTTCCTTAAAACACTAGTGCTTAGGAAATCTATTGGAGGCAGAAGCAGTCAAGGGTAGCTTAGGGTTAGGGTTAGGGTTAGGGTGAGGGTTAGGGTACGGCTTAGGGTACGGGTTCGGGGAGGGGTTTGGGTAGGCCGTAGGGTATGGGTTAGGGTTAAGGTTAGGGTTAGTGTTAGGGTTAGGGCTCGGTTTAGGGTACGGGTTAGGATTAGGGTACGCGTTAGTGTTAGGGTAGTGGTTAGGGTTAGGGTACGCTTTAGGGTGAGGGTAGTTATTAAACCTATCCCACTCTCTAGATACCCCTTAGCACGTAAAGGAATATCATTTGGGGGTCCAGCCATGGAGAAGAATTTAGACACTAGGAGAAGATAAGGAACACACCCATTATCAAGAAATCACAATATGATTCTCTTTTTAAACTGTTCCTTAAAACACTAGTGCTTAGGAAATCTATTGGAGGCAGAAGCAGTCAAGGGTAGCTTAGGGTTAGGGTTAGGGTTAGGGTGAGGGTTAGGGTACGGCTTACGATACGGGTTCGGGGAGGGGTTCGGGTAGGGCGTAGGGTATGGGTTAGGGTTAGGGTTAGGGCTAGTGTTAGGGTTAGGGCTCGGTTTAGGGTACGGTTTAGGATTAGGGTATGCGTTAGGGTTAGGGTAGGGGTTAGGGTTAGGATACGCGTTAGGGTGAGGGTAGTTATTAAACCTATCCCACTCTCTAGATACCCCTTAGCACGTAAAGGAATATTATTTGCGGGTCCAGCCATGGAGAAGAGTTTAGACACGAGGAGAAGATAAGGAACACACCCATTATCAAGAAATCACATTAGGATTCTCTTTTAAACCTGTTCCTTAAATCACTAGTGCTTAGGAAATCTATTGGAGGCAGAAGCCGTCAAGGGTAGCTTAGGGTTAGGGTTAGGGTTAGGGTGAGGGTTAGGGTACGGCTTAGGGTACGGGTTCGGGGAGGGTTTCGGGTAGGGCATAGGGTATGGGTTAGGGTTAGGGTTAGGGTTAGTGTTAGGGTTAGGGCTCGGTTTAGGGTACGGGTTAGGATTAGGGTACTCGATAGTGTTAGGGTAGCGGTTAGGGTTAGGGTACGCGTTAGGGTGAGGGTAGTTATTAAACCTATCACACACTCTAGATACCCCTTAGCACGTAAAGGAATATTATTTGGGGGTCCAGCCATGGAGAAGAGTTTAGACACTAGGAGAAGATAAGGAACACACCCAATATCACGAAATCACATTAGGATTCTCTTTTTAACCTGTTCCTTAAAATACTAGTGCTTAGGAAATCTATTGGAGGCAGAAGCAGTCAAGGGTAGCTTAGGGTTAGGGTTAGGTTTAGGGTGAGGGTTAGGGTACGGCTTAGGGTACGGGTTCGGGGAGGGGTTCGGGTAGGGCGTAGGGTATGGGTTAGGGTTAGGGTTAGGGCTAGTGTTAGGGTTAGGGCTCGGTTTAGGGTACGGGTTAGGATTAGGGTACGTGCTAGGGTTAGGGTAGGGGTTAGGGTTAGGGTACGCGTTAGGGTGAGGGTAGTTATTAAACCTATCACACTCTCTAGATACCCCTTAGCTCATAAAGGAATATTATTTGGGGGTCCAGCCATGGAGAAGAATTTAGACACTAGGAGAAGATAAGGAACACACCCATTATCAAGAAATCACAATATGATTCTCTTTTTAAACTGTTCCTTAAAACACTAGTGCTTAGGAAATCTATTGGAGGCAGAAGCAGTCAAGGGTAGCTTAGGGTTAGGGTTACGGTTAGGGTGAGGGTTAGGGTACGGCTTACGATACGGGTTCGGGGAGGGGTTCGGGTAGGGCGTAGGGTATGGGTTAGGGTTAGGGTTAGGGCTAGTGTTAGGGTTAGGGCTCGGTTTAGGGTACGGTTTAGGATTAGGGTATGCGTTAGGGTTAGGGTAGGGGTTAGGGTTAGGATACGCGTTAGGGTGAGGGTAGTTATTAAACCTATCCCACTCTCTAGATACCCCTTAGCACGTAAAGGAATATTATTTGCGGGTCCAGCCATGGAGAAGAGTTTAGACACGAGGAGAAGATAAGGAACACACCCATTATCAAGAAATCACATTAGGATTCTCTTTTAAACCTGTTCCTTAAATCACTAGTGCTTAGGAAATCTATTGGAGGCAGAAGCCGTCAAGGGTAGCTTAGGGTTAGAATTAGGGTTAGGGTGAGGGTTATGGTACGGCTTAGGGTACGGGTTCGGGGAGGGTTTCGGGTAGGGCATAGGGTATGGGTTAGGGTTAGGGTTAGGGTTAGTGTTAGGGTTAGGGCTCGGTTTAGGGTACGGGTTAGGATTAGGGTACTCGATAGTGTTAGGGTAGCGGTTAGGGTTAGGGTACGCGTTAGGGTGAGGGTAGTTATTAAACCTATCACACACTCTAGATACCCCTTAGCACGTAAAGGAATATTATTTGGGGGTCCAGCCATGGAGAAGAGTTTAGACACTAGGAGAAGATAAGGAACACACCCAATATCACGAAATCACATTAGGATTCTCTTTTTAACCTCTTCCTTAAAACACTAGTGCTTAGGAAATCTATTGGAGGCAGAAGCAGTCAAGGGTAGCTTAGGGTTAGGGTTAGGGTTAGGGTGAGGGTTAGGGTATGGCTTAGGGTACGGGTTCGGGGAGGGGTTCGGGTAGGGCGTAGGGTATGGGTTAGGGTTAGGGTTAGGGTTAGTGTTAGGGTTAGGGCTCGGTTTAGGGTATGGGTTAGGATTAGGGTACACGTTAGGGTTAGGGTAGGGGTTAGGGTTAGGGTACGCGTTAGGGTGGGGGTAGTTATTAAACCTATCACACTCTCTAGATACCCCTTAGCACGTAAAGGAATATTATTTGGGAGTCCAGCCATGGAGAAGAGTTTAGACACTAGGAGAAGATAAGGAACACACCCATTATCACGAAATCACATTAGGATTCTCTTTTTAACCTGTTCCTTAAAACACTATTGCTTAGGAAATCTATTGGAGGCAGAAGCCGTCAAGGGTAGCTTAGGGTTAGGGTTAGGGTTAGGGTGAGGGTTAGGGTACGGCTTAGGGTACGGATTCGGGGAGGGGTTCGGGTAGGGCGTAGTGTATGGGTTAGGGTTAGGGTTAGGGTTAGTGTTAGGGTTAGGGCTCGGTTTAGGGTACGGGTTAGGATTAGGGTACGCGTTAGTGTTAGGGTAGGTGTTAGGGTTAGGGTACGCGATAGGATGAGGTTAGTTATTAAACCTATCCCACTCTCTAGATACCCCTTAGTACGTAAAGGAATATTATTTGGGGGTCCAGCCATGGAGAAGAGTTTAGACACTAGGAGAAGATAAGGAACACACCCATTATCAAGAAATCACATTAGGATTCTCTTTTTAACCTGTTCCTTAAAACACTAGTGCTTAGGAAATCTATTGGAGGCAGAAGCAGTCAAGGGTAGCTTAGGGTTAGGGTTAGGGTTAGCGTGAGGGTTAGGGTATGGCTTAGGGTACGGGTTCGGGGAGGGGTTCGGGTAGGTCGTAGGGTATGGTTTAGGGTTAGGGTTAGGGTTAGTGTTAGGGTTAGGGCTCGGTTTAGGGTACGGGTTAGGATTAGGGTACGCGTTAGGGTTATGGTAGTGGTTATGGTTAGGGTACGCGTTAGGGTGGGGGTAGTTTTTAAACCTATCACACTCTCTAGATACCCCTTAGCACGTAA
Organism: Balaenoptera acutorostrata; assembly: GCF_949987535.1. NCBI lineage: Eukaryota > Metazoa > Chordata > Mammalia > Artiodactyla > Balaenopteridae > Balaenoptera > Balaenoptera acutorostrata. Next base: position 18,131 of record NW_026645640.1, read on the forward strand.
AGGACTATTATTTGGGGGTCCAGCCATGGAGAAGAGTTTAGACACGAGGAGAAGATAAGGAACACACCCATTATCAAGAAATCACAATGTGATTCTCTTTTTAAACTGTTCCTTAAAACACTAGTGCTTAGGAAATCTATTGGAGGCAGAAGCAGTCAAGGGTAGCTTAGGGTTAGGGTTAGGGTTAGGGTGAGGGTTAGGGTACGCCTTAGGGTACGGGTTCGGGGAGGGGTTCGGGTAGGCCGTAGGGTATGGGTTAGGGTTAAGGTTAGGGTTAGTGTTAGGGTTAGGGCTCGGTTTAGGGTACGGGTTTATTATTAGGGTACGCGTTAGTGTTAGGGTAGTGGTTAGGGTTAGGGTACGCTTTAGGGTGAGGGTAGTTATTAAACCTATCCCACTCTCTAGATACCCCTTAGCACGTAAAGGAATATCATTTGGGGGTCCAGCCATGGAGAAGAATTTAGACACTAGGAGAAGATAAGGAACACACCCATTATCAAGAAATCACAATATGATTCTCTTTTTAAACTGTTCCTTAAAACACTAGTGCTTAGGAAATCTATTGGAGGCAGAAGCAGTCAAGGGTAGCTTAGGGTTAGGGTTAGGGTTAGGGTGAGGGTTAGGGTACGGCTTACGATACGGGTTCGGGGAGGGGTTCGGGTAGGGCGTAGGGTATGGGTTAGGGTTAGGGTAAGGGCTAGTGTTAGGGTTAGGGCTCGGTTTAGGGTACGGGTTAGGATTAGGGTATGCGTTAGGGTTAGGGTAGGGGTTAGGGTTAGGATACGCGTTAGGGTGAGGGTAGTTATTAAACCTATCACACACTCTAGATACCCCTTAGCACGTAAAGGAATATTATTTGGGGGTCCAGCCATGGAGAAGAGTTTAGACACTAGGAGAAGATAAGGAACACACCCAATATCACGAAATCACATTAGGATTCTCTTTTTAACCTGTTCCTTAAAATACTAGTGCTTAGGAAATCTATTGGAGGCAGAAGCAGTCAAGGGTAGCTTAGGGTTAGGGTTAGGTTTAGGGTGAGGGTTAGGGTACGGCTTAGGGTACGGGTTCGGGGAGGGGTTCGGGTAGGGCGTAGGGTATGGGTTAGGGTTAGGGTTAGGGCTAGTGTTAGGGTTAGGGCTCGGTTTAGGGTACGGGTTAGGATTAGGGTACGTGCTAGGGTTAGGGTAGGGGTTAGGGTTAGGGTACGCGTTAGGGTGAGGGTAGTTATTAAACCTATCACACTCTCTAGATACCCCTTAGCTCATAAAGGAATATTATTTGGGGGTCCAGCCATGGAGAAGAGTTTAGACACTAGGAGAAGATAAGGAACACACCCATTATCACGAAATCACATTAGGATTCTCTTTTTAACCTGTTCCTTAAAACACTAGTGCTTAGGAAATCTATTGGAGGCAGAAGCAGTCAAGGGTAGCTTAGGGTTAGGGTTAGGGTTAGGGTGAGGGTTAGGGTATGGCTTAGGGTACGGGTTCGGGGAGGGGTTCGGGTAGGGCGTAGGGTATGGGTTAGGGTTAGGGTTAGGGTTAGTGTTAGGGTTAGGGCTCGGTTTAGGGTATGGGTTAGGATTAGGGTACACGTTAGGGTTAGGGTAGGGGTTAGGGTTAGGGTACGCGTTAGGGTGGGGGTAGTTATTAAACCTATCACACTCTCTAGATACCCCTTAGCACGTAAAGGAATATTATTTGGGGGTCCAGCCGTGGAGAAGAGTTTAGACACTAGGAGAAGATAAGGAACACACCCATTATCACGAAATCACATTAGGATTCTCTTTTTAACCTGTTCCTTAAAACACTATTGCTTAGGAAATCTATTGGAGGCAGAAGCCGTCAAGGGTAGCTTAGGGTTAGGGTTAGGGTTAGGGTGAGGGTTAGGGTACGGCTTAGGGTACGGATTCGGGGAGGGGTTCGGGTAGGGCGTAGTGTATGGGTTAGGGTTAGGGTTAGGGTTAGTGTTAGGGTTAGGGCTCGGTTTAGGGTACGGGTTAGGATTAGGGTACGCGTTAGTGTTAGGGTAGGTGTTAGGGTTAGGGTACGCGATAGGGTGAGGTTAGTTATTAAACCTATCCCACTCTCTAGATACCCCTTAGTACGTAAAGGAATATTATTTGGGGGTCCAGCCATGGAGAAGAGTTTAGACACTAGGAGAAGATAAGGAACACACCCATTATCAAGAAATCACATTAGGATTCTCTTTTTAACCTGTTCCTTAAAACACTAGTGCTTAGGAAATCTATTGGAGGCAGAAGCAGTCAAGGGTAGCTTAGGGTTAGGGTTAGGGTTAGGGTGAGGGTTAGGGTATGGCTTAGGGTACGGGTTCGGGGAGGGGTTCGGGTAGGGCGTAGGGTATGGGTTAGGGTAAGGGTTAGGGTTAGTGTTAGGGTTGGGGCTCGGTTTAGGGTACGGGTTAGGATTAGGGTACGTGTTAGGGTTAGGGTAGGGGTTATGGTTAGTGTACGCGTTAGGGTGGGTGTAGTTTTTAAACCTATCACACTCTCTAGATACCCCTTAGCACGTAAAGGACTATTATTTGGGGGTCCAGCCATGGAGAAGAGTTTAGACACGAGGAGAAGATAAGGAACACACCCATTATCAAGAAATCACAATGTGATTCTCTTTTTAAACTGTTCCTTAAAACACTAGTGCTTAGGAAATCTATTGGAGGCAGAAGCAGTCAAGGGTAGCTTAGGGTTAGGGTTAGGGTTAGGGTGAGGGTTAGGGTACGGCTTAGGGTACGGGTTCGGGGAGGGGTTCGGGTAGGCCATAGGGTATGGGTTAGGGTTAGGGTTAGGGTTAGTGTTAGGGTTAGGGCTCGGTTTAGGGTACGGGTTAGGATTAGGGTACGCGTTAGTGTTAGGGTAGTGGTTAGGGTTAGGGTACGCTTTAGGGTGAGGGTAGTTATTAAACCTATCCGACTCTCTAGATACCCCTTAGCACGTAAAGGAATATCATTTGGGGGTCCAGACATGGAGAAGAATTTAGACACTAGGAGAAGATAAGGAACACACCCATTATCAAGAAATCACAATATGATTCTCTTTTTAAACTGTTCCTTAAAACACTAGTGCTTAGGAAATCTATTGGAGGCAGAAGCAGTCAAGGGTAGCTTAGGGTTAGGGTTAGGGTTAGGGTGAGGGTTAGGGTACGGCTTACGATACGGGTTCGGGGAAGGGTTCGGGTAGGGCGTAGGGTATGGGTTAGGGTTAGGGTTAGGGCTAGTGTTAGGGTTAGGGCTCGGTTTAGGGTACGGGTTAGGATTAGGGTATGCGTTAGGGTTAGGGTAGGGGTTAGGGTTAGGATACGCGTTAGGGTGAGGGTAGTTATTAAACCTATCCCACTCTCTAGATACCCCTTAGCACGTAAAGGAATATTATTTGCGGGTTCAGCCATGGAGAAGAGTTTAGACACGAGGAGAAGATAAGGAACACACCCATTATCAAGAAATCACATTAGGATTCTCTTTTAAACCTGTTCCTTAAATCACTAGTGCTTAGGAAATCTATTGGAGGCAGAAGCCGTCAAGGGTAGCTTAGGGTTAGGGTTAGGGTTAGGGTGAGGGTTAGGGTACGGCTTAGGGTACGGGTTCGGGGAGGGGTTCGGGTAGGGCGAAGGGTATGGGTTAGAGTTAGGGTTAGGGTTAGTGTTAGGGTTACGGCTCGGTTTAGGGTACGGGTTAGGATTAGGGTACGCGTTAGTGTTAGGGTAGGGGTTAGGGTTAGGGTACGCTTTAGGGTGGGGGTAGTTATTAAACCTATCCCACTCTCTAGATACCCCTTAGCACGTAAAGGAATATTATTTGGGGGTCCAGCCATGGAGAAGAGTTTAGACACTAGGAGAAGATAAGGAACACACCCATTATCACGAAATCACATTAGGATTCTCTTTTTAACCTGTTCCTTAAAACACTAGTGCTTAGGAAATCTATTGGAGGCAGAAGCAGTCAAGGGTAGATTAGGGTTAGGGTTAGGGTTAGGGTGAGGGTTAGGGTACGGCTTAGGTTACGGGTTCAGGGAGGGGTTCGGGTAGGGCGTAGGGTATGGTTTAGGGTTAGGGTTAGGGCTAGTGTTAGGGTTAGGGCTCGGTTTAGGGTACGGGTTAGGATTAGGGTACACGTTAGGGTTCGGGTAGGGGTTAGGGTTAGGGTACGCGTTAGGGTGAGGGTAGTTATTAAACCTATCCCACTCTCTAGATACCCCTTAGCACGTAAAGGAATATTATTTGGGGGTCCAGCCATGGAGAAGAGTTTAGACACGAGGAGAAGATAAGGAACACACCCATTATCAAGAAATCACATTAGGATTCTCTTTTTAACCTGTTCCTTAAAACACTAGTGCTTAGGAAATCTATTGGAGGCAGAAGCCGTCAAGGGTAGCTTAGGGTTAGGGTTAGGGTTAGGGTGAGGGTTAGGGTACGGTTTAGGGTACGGGTTCAGGGAGGGGTTCGGGTAGGGCGTAGGGTATGGGTTAGGGTTAGGGTTAGAGTTAGTGTTAGGGTTAGGGCTCGGTTTAGGGTACGGGTTAGGATTAGGGTACGCGCTAGGGTTAGGGTAGGAGTTAGGGTTAGGGTATGCGTTAGGGTGAGGGTAGTTATTAAACCTATCACACTCTCTAGATACCCCTTAGCACATAAAGGAATATTATTTGGGGGTCCAGCCATGGAGAAGAGTTTAGACACGAGGAGAAGATAAGGAACACACCCATTATCAAGAAATCACATTAGGATTCTCTTTTTAACATGTTCCTTAAAACACTAGTGCTTAGGAAATCTATTGGAGGCAGAAGCCGTCAAGGGTAGCTTAGGGTTAGGGTTAGGGTTAGGGTGAGGGTTAGGGTACGGCTTAGGGTACGGGTTCGGGGAGGGGTTCGGGTAGGGCGTAGGGTATGGGTTAGGGTTAGGGTTAGGGCTAGTGTTAGGGTTAGGGCTCGGTTTAGGGTACAGGTTAGGATTAGGGTACGCGTTAGGGTTAGGGTAGGGGTTAGGGTTAGTGTACGCGTTAGGGTGAGGGTAGTTATTAAACCTATCCCACTCTCTAGATACCCCTTAGCACGTACAGGAATATTATTGGGGGTCCAGCCATGGAGAAGAGTTTAGACACTAGGAGAAGATAAGGAACACACCCATTATCACGAAATCACATTAGGATTCTCTTTTTAACCTGTTCCTTAAAACACTAGTGCTTAGGAAATCTATTGGAGGCAGAAGCAGTCAAGGGTAGCTTAGGGTTAGGGTTAGGGTTAGGGTGAGGGTTAGGGTATGGCTTAGGGTACGGGTTCGGGGAGGGGTTCGGGTAGGGCGTAGGGTATGGGTTAGGGTTAGGGTTAGGGTTAGTGTTAGGGTTAGGGCTCGGTTTAGGGTACGGGTTAGGATTAGGGTACGCGTTAGGGTTAGGGTAGGGGTTAGGGTTAGGGTACGTGTTAGGGTGGGGGTAGTTATTAAACCTATCCCACTCTCTAGATACCCCTTAGCACGTAAAGGAATATTATTTGGGGGTCCAGCCATGGAGAAGAGTTTAGACACGAGGAGAAGATAAGGAACACACCCATTATCAAGAAATCACATTAGGATTCTCTTTTTAACCTGTTCCTTAAAACACTAGTGCTTAGGAAATCTATTGGAGGCAGAAGCCGTCAAGGGTAGCTTAGGGTTAGGGTTAGGGTTAGGGTGAGGGTTAGGGTACGGTTTAGGGTACGGGTTCAGGAAGGGGTTCGGGTAGGGCGTAGGGTATGGGTTAGGGTTAGGTTTAGAGTTAGTGTTAGGGTTAGGGCTCGGTTTAGGGTACGGGTTAGGATTAGGGTACGCGCTAGGGTTAGGGTAGGGGTTAGGGTTAGGGTACGCGTTAGGGTGAGGGTAGTTATTAAACCTATCACACTCTCTAGATACCCCTTAGCACATAAAGGAATATTATTTGGGGGTCCAGCCATGGAGAAGAGTTTAGACACGAGGAGAAGATAAGGAACACACCCATTATCAAGAAATCACATTAGGATTCTCTTTTTAACATGTTCCTTAAAACACTAGTGCTTAGGAAATCTATTGGAGGCAGAAGCCGTCAAGGGTAGCTTAGGGTTAGGGTTAGGGTTAGGGTGAGGGTTAGGGTACGGCTTAGGGTACGGGTTCGGGGAGGGGTTCGGGTAGGCCGTAGGGTATGGGTTAGGGTTAGGGTTAGGGCTAGTGTTAGGGTTAGGGCTCGGTTTAGGGTACAGGTTAGGATTAGGGTACGCGTTAGGGTTAGGGTAGGGGTTAGGGTTAGTGTACGCGTTAGGGTGAGGGTAGTTATTAAACCTATCCCACTCTCTAGATACCCCTTAGCACGTACAGGAATATTATAGGGGGTCCAGCCATGGAGAAGAGTTTAGACACTAGGAGAAGATAAGGAACACACCCATTATCAAGAAATCACATTAGGATTCTCTTTTTAACCTGTTCCTTAAAACACTAGTGCTTAGGAAATCTATTGGAGGCAGAAGCAGTCAAGGGTAGCTTAGGGTTAGGGTTAGGGTTAGGGTGAGGGTTAGGGTATGGCTTAGGGTACGGGTTCGGGGAGGGGTTCGGGTAGGGCGTAGGGTATGGGTTAGGGTTAGGGTTAGGGTTAGTGTTAGGGTTAGGGCTCGGTTTAGGGTACGGGTTAGGATTAGGGTACGCGTTAGGGTTAGGGTAGGGGTTAGGGTTAGGGTACGCGTTAGGGTGGGGGTAGTTATTAAACCTATCACACTCTCTAGATACCCCTTAGCACGTAAAGGAATATTATTTGGGGGTCCAGACATGGAGAAGAGTTTAAACACTAGGAGAATATAAGAAACACACCCATTATCACGAAATCACATTAGGATTCTCTTTTTAACCTGTTCCTTAAAACACTAGTGCTTAGGAAATCTATTGGAGGCAGAAGCAGTCAAGGGTAGCTTAGGGTTAGGGTTAGGGTTAGGGTGAGGGTTAGGGTATGGCTTAGGGTACGGGTTCGGGGAGGGGTTCGGGTAGGGCGTAGGGTATGGGTTAGGGTTAGGGTTAGGGTTAGTGTTAGGGTTGGGGCTCGGTTTAGGGTACGGGTTAGGATTAGGGTACGTGTTAGGGTTAGGGTAGGGCTTATGGTTAGGGTACGCGTTAGGGTGGGGGTAGTTTTTAAACCTATCACACTCTCTAGATACCCCTTAGCACGCAAAGGACTATTATTTGGGGGTCCAGCCATGGAGAAGAGTTTAGACACGAGGAGAAGATAAGGAACACACCCATTATCAAGAAATCACAATGTGATTCTCTTTTTAAACTGTTCCTTAAAACACTAGTGCTTAGGAAATCTATTGGAGGCAGAAGCAGTCAAGGGTAGCTTAGGGTTAGGGTTAGGGTTAGGGTGCGGGTTAGGGTACGGCTTAGGGTACGGGTTCGGGGAGGGGTTCGGGTAGGGCGTAGGGTATGGGTTAGGGTTAGGGTTAGTGTTAGGGTTAGGGCTCGGTTTAGGGTACGGGTTAGGATTAGGGTACGCGTTAGGGTTAGGGTAGGGGTTAGGGTTAGGGTACGCTTTAGGGTGAGGGTAGTTATTAAACCTATCCCACTCTCTAGATACCCCTTAGTACGTAAAGGAATATTATTTGGGGGTCCAGCCATGGAGAAGAGTTTAAACACTAGGAGAAGATAAGGAACACGCCCATTATCAAGAAATCACAATATGATTCTCTTTTTAAACTGTTCCTTAAAACACTAGTGCTTAGGAAATCTATTGGAGGCAGAAGCAGTCAAGGGTAGCTTAGGGTTAGGGTTAGGGTGAGGGATAGGGTACGGCTTAGGGTACGGGTTCGGGGAGGGGTTCGGGTAGGGCGTAGGGTATGGGTTAGGGTTAGGGTTAGGGCTAGTGTTAGGGTTAGGGCTCGGTTTAGGGTACGGGTTAGGATTAGGGTACGCGTTAGGGTTAACAAAGGCGTTAGGGTTAGGGTACGCATTAGGGTGAGGGTAGTTATTAAACCTATCCCACTCTCTAGATACCCCTTAGTACGTAAAGGAATATTATTTGGGGGTCCAGCCATGGAGAAGAGTTTAGACACTAGGAGAACATAAGAAACACACCCATTATCAAGAAATCACATTAGGATTCTCTTTTTAACCTGTTCCTTAAAACACTAGTGCTTAGGAAATCTACTGGAGGCAGAAGCAATCAAGGGTAGCTTAGGGTTAGGGTTAGGGTTAGGGTGAGGGTTAGGGTACGGCTTAGCGTACGGGTTCGGGGAGGCTTTCGGGTAGGGCGTAGGGTATGGGTTAGGGTTAGGGTTAGGGCTAGTGTTAGGATTAGGGATCAGTTTAGGGTACGGGTTAGGATTAGGGTACACGTTAGGGTTAGGGTAGGGGTTAGGGTTAGGGTACACTTTAGGGTGAGGGTAGTTATTAAACCTATCCCACTCTCTAGATAACCCTTAGCACGGAAAGGAATATTATTTGGGGGTCCAGCCATGGAGAAGAGTTTAGACACTAGGAGAAGATAAGGAACACACCCATTATCAAGAAATCACATTAGGATTCTCTTTTTAACCTGTTCCTTAAAACACTAGTGCTTAGGAAATCTATTGGAGGCAGAAGCAGTCAAGGGTAGATTAGGGTTAGAGTTAGGGTTAGATTGAGGGTTAGGGTACGGCTTAGGGTACGGGTTCGGGGAGGGGTTCGGGTAGGGCGTACGGGATGGGTTAGGGTTAGGGTTAGGGTTAGTGTTAGGGTTAGGGTTAGGGCTCGGTTTAGGCTACGGGTTAGGATTAGGGTACGCGTTAGGGTTAGGGTAGGGGTTAGGGTTAGTGTACGCGATAGGGTGAGGTTAGTTATTAAACCTATCCCACTCTCTAGATACCCCTTAGCACGTAAAGGAATATTATTTGGGGGTCCAGCCATGGAAAAGACTTTAGACACTAGGAGAAGATAAGGAACACACCCATTATCAAGAAATCACATTAGGATTCTCTTTTTAACCTGTTCCTTAAAACACTAGTGCTTAGGAAATCTATTGGAGGCAGAAGCAATCAAGGGTAGCTTAGGGTTAGGGTGAGGGTTCGGGGAGGGGTTCGGGTAGGGCGTAGGGTATGGGTTAGGGTTAGGGTTAGAGTTAGTGTTAGGGTTAGGGCTCGGTTTAGGGTACGGGTTAGGATTAGGGTACGCGCTAGGGTTAGGGTAGGAGTTAGGGTTAGGGTATGCGTTAGGGTGAGGGTAGTTATTAAACCTATCACACTCTCTAGATACCCCTTAGCACATAAAGGAATATTATTTGGGGGTCCAGCCATGGAGAAGAGTTTAGACACGAGGAGAAGATAAGGAACACACCCATTATCAAGAAATCACATTAGGATTCTCTTTTTAACATGTTCCTTAAAACACTAGTGCTTAGGAAATCTATTGGAGGCAGAAGCCGTCAAGGGTAGCTTAGGGTTAGGGTTAGGGTTAGGGTGAGGGTTAGGGTACGGCTTAGGGTACGGGTTCGGGGAGGGGTTCGGGTAGGGCGTAGGGTATGGGTTAGGGTTAGGGTTAGGGCTAGTGTTAGGGTTAGGGCTCGGTTTAGGGTACAGGTTAGGATTAGGGTACGCGTTAGGGTTAGGGTAGGGGTTAGGGTTAGTGTACGCGTTAGGGTGAGGGTAGTTATTAAACCTATCCCACTCTCTAGATACCCCTTAGCACGTACAGGAATATTATTGGGGGTCCAGCCATGGAGAAGAGTTTAGACACTAGGAGAAGATAAGGAACACACCCATTATCACGAAATCACATTAGGATTCTCTTTTTAACCTGTTCCTTAAAACACTAGTGCTTAGGAAATCTATTGGAGGCAGAAGCAGTCAAGGGTAGCTTAGGGTTAGGGTTAGGGTTAGGGTGAGGGTTAGGGTATGGCTTAGGGTACGGGTTCGGGGAGGGGTTCGGGTAGGGCGTAGGGTATGGGTTAGGGTTAGGGTTAGGGTTAGTGTTAGGGTTAGGGCTCGGTTTAGGGTACGGGTTAGGATTAGGGTACGCGTTAGGGTTAGGGTAGGGGTTAGGGTTAGGGTACGTGTTAGGGTGGGGGTAGTTATTAAACCTATCCCACTCTCTAGATACCCCTTAGCACGTAAAGGAATATTATTTGGGGGTCCAGCCATGGAGAAGAGTTTAGACACGAGGAGAAGATAAGGAACACACCCATTATCAAGAAATCACATTAGGATTCTCTTTTTAACCTGTTCCTTAAAACACTAGTGCTTAGGAAATCTATTGGAGGCAGAAGCCGTCAAGGGTAGCTTAGGGTTAGGGTTAGGGTTAGGGTGAGGGTTAGGGTACGGTTTAGGGTACGGGTTCAGGAAGGGGTTCGGGTAGGGCGTAGGGTATGGGTTAGGGTTAGGTTTAGAGTTAGTGTTAGGGTTAGGGCTCGGTTTAGGGTACGGGTTAGGATTAGGGTACGCGCTAGGGTTAGGGTAGGGGTTAGGGTTAGGGTACGCGTTAGGGTGAGGGTAGTTATTAAACCTATCACACTCTCTAGATACCCCTTAGCACATAAAGGAATATTATTTGGGGGTCCAGCCATGGAGAAGAGTTTAGACACGAGGAGAAGATAAGGAACACACCCATTATCAAGAAATCACATTAGGATTCTCTTTTTAACATGTTCCTTAAAACACTAGTGCTTAGGAAATCTATTGGAGGCAGAAGCCGTCAAGGGTAGCTTAGGGTTAGGGTTAGGGTTAGGGTGAGGGTTAGGGTACGGCTTAGGGTACGGGTTCGGGGAGGGGTTCGGGTAGGCCGTAGGGTATGGGTTAGGGTTAGGGTTAGGGCTAGTGTTAGGGTTAGGGCTCGGTTTAGGGTACAGGTTAGGATTAGGGTACGCGTTAGGGTTAGGGTAGGGGTTAGGGTTAGTGTACGCGTTAGGGTGAGGGTAGTTATTAAACCTATCCCACTCTCTAGATACCCCTTAGCACGTACAGGAATATTATAGGGGGTCCAGCCATGGAGAAGAGTTTAGACACTAGGAGAAGATAAGGAACACACCCATTATCAAGAAATCACATTAGGATTCTCTTTTTAACCTGTTCCTTAAAACACTAGTGCTTAGGAAATCTATTGGAGGCAGAAGCAGTCAAGGGTAGCTTAGGGTTAGGGTTAGGGTTAGGGTGAGGGTTAGGGTATGGCTTAGGGTACGGGTTCGGGGAGGGGTTCGGGTAGGGCGTAGGGTATGGGTTAGGGTTAGGGTTAGGGTTAGTGTTAGGGTTAGGGCTCGGTTTAGGGTACGGGTTAGGATTAGGGTACGCGTTAGGGTTAGGGTAGGGGTTAGGGTTAGGGTACGCGTTAGGGTGGGGGTAGTTATTAAACCTATCACACTCTCTAGATACCCCTTAGCACGTAAAGGAATATTATTTGGGGGTCCAGACATGGAGAAGAGTTTAAACACTAGGAGAATATAAGAAACACACCCATTATCACGAAATCACATTAGGATTCTCTTTTTAACCTGTTCCTTAAAACACTAGTGCTTAGGAAATCTATTGGAGGCAGAAGCAGTCAAGGGTAGCTTAGGGTTAGGGTTAGGGTTAGGGTGAGGGTTAGGGTATGGCTTAGGGTACGGGTTCGGGGAGGGGTTCGGGTAGGGCGTAGGGTATGGGTTAGGGTTAGGGTTAGGGTTAGTGTTAGGGTTGGGGCTCGGTTTAGGGTACGGGTTAGGATTAGGGTACGTGTTAGGGTTAGGGTAGGGCTTATGGTTAGGGTACGCGTTAGGGTGGGGGTAGTTTTTAAACCTATCACACTCTCTAGATACCCCTTAGCACGCAAAGGACTATTATTTGGGGGTCCAGCCATGGAGAAGAGTTTAGACACGAGGAGAAGATAAGGAACACACCCATTATCAAGAAATCACAATGTGATTCTCTTTTTAAACTGTTCCTTAAAACACTAGTGCTTAGGAAATCTATTGGAGGCAGAAGCAGTCAAGGGTAGCTTAGGGTTAGGGTTAGGGTTAGGGTGCGGGTTAGGGTACGGCTTAGGGTACGGGTTCGGGGAGGGGTTCGGGTAGGGCGTAGGGTATGGGTTAGGGTTAGGGTTAGTGTTAGGGTTAGGGCTCGGTTTAGGGTACGGGTTAGGATTAGGGTACGCGTTAGGGTTAGGGTAGGGGTTAGGGTTAGGGTACGCTTTAGGGTGAGGGTAGTTATTAAACCTATCCCACTCTCTAGATACCCCTTAGTACGTAAAGGAATATTATTTGGGGGTCCAGCCATGGAGAAGAGTTTAAACACTAGGAGAAGATAAGGAACACGCCCATTATCAAGAAATCACAATATGATTCTCTTTTTAAACTGTTCCTTAAAACACTAGTGCTTAGGAAATCTATTGGAGGCAGAAGCAGTCAAGGGTAGCTTAGGGTTAGGGTTAGGGTGAGGGATAGGGTACGGCTTAGGGTACGGGTTCGGGGAGGGGTTCGGGTAGGGCGTAGGGTATGGGTTAGGGTTAGGGTTAGGGCTAGTGTTAGGGTTAGGGCTCGGTTTAGGGTACGGGTTAGGATTAGGGTACGCGTTAGGGTTAACAAAGGCGTTAGGGTTAGGGTACGCATTAGGGTGAGGGTAGTTATTAAACCTATCCCACTCTCTAGATACCCCTTAGTACGTAAAGGAATATTATTTGGGGGTCCAGCCATGGAGAAGAGTTTAGACACTAGGAGAACATAAGAAACACACCCATTATCAAGAAATCACATTAGGATTCTCTTTTTAACCTGTTCCTTAAAACACTAGTGCTTAGGAAATCTACTGGAGGCAGAAGCAATCAAGGGTAGCTTAGGGTTAGGGTTAGGGTTAGGGTGAGGGTTAGGGTACGGCTTAGCGTACGGGTTCGGGGAGGCTTTCGGGTAGGGCGTAGGGTATGGGTTAGGGTTAGGGTTAGGGCTAGTGTTAGGATTAGGGATCAGTTTAGGGTACGGGTTAGGATTAGGGTACACGTTAGGGTTAGGGTAGGGGTTAGGGTTAGGGTACACTTTAGGGTGAGGGTAGTTATTAAACCTATCCCACTCTCTAGATAACCCTTAGCACGGAAAGGAATATTATTTGGGGGTCCAGCCATGGAGAAGAGTTTAGACACTAGGAGAAGATAAGGAACACACCCATTATCAAGAAATCACATTAGGATTCTCTTTTTAACCTGTTCCTTAAAACACTAGTGCTTAGGAAATCTATTGGAGGCAGAAGCAGTCAAGGGTAGATTAGGGTTAGAGTTAGGGTTAGATTGAGGGTTAGGGTACGGCTTAGGGTACGGGTTCGGGGAGGGGTTCGGGTAGGGCGTACGGGATGGGTTAGGGTTAGGGTTAGGGTTAGTGTTAGGGTTAGGGTTAGGGCTCGGTTTAGGCTACGGGTTAGGATTAGGGTACGCGTTAGGGTTAGGGTAGGGGTTAGGGTTAGTGTACGCGATAGGGTGAGGTTAGTTATTAAACCTATCCCACTCTCTAGATACCCCTTAGCACGTAAAGGAATATTATTTGGGGGTCCAGCCATGGAAAAGACTTTAGACACTAGGAGAAGATAAGGAACACACCCATTATCAAGAAATCACATTAGGATTCTCTTTTTAACCTGTTCCTTAAAACACTAGTGCTTAGGAAATCTATTGGAGGCAGAAGCAATCAAGGGTAGCTTAGGGTTAGGGTGAGGGTTCGGGGAGGGGTTCGGGTAGGGCGTAGGGTATGGGTTTGGGTTAGGGTTAGGGTTAGGGTTAGTGTTAGGGTTAGGGCTCGGTTTAGGGTACGGGTTAGGATTAGGGTACGCGTTAGGGTTAGGTTAGGGGTTAGGGTTAGGGTACGCTTTAGGGAGAGGGTAGTTATTAAACCTATCCCACTCTCTACATACCCCTTAGCACGTAAAGGAATATTATTTGGGGTTCCAGCAATGGAGAAGAGTTTAGACATGAGGAGAAGATAAGGAACACACCCATTATCAAGAAATCACATTAGGATTCTCTTTTTAACATGTTCCTTAAAACACTAGTGCTTAGGAAATCTATTGGAGGCAGAAGCCGTCAAGGGTAGCTTAGGGTTAGGGTTAGGGTTAGGGTGAGGGTTAGGGTACGGCTTAGGGTACGGGTTCGGGGAGGGGTTCGGGTAGGCCGTAGGGTATGGGTTAGGGTTAGGGTTAGGGCTAGTGTTAGGGTTAGGGCTCGGTTTAGGGTACAGGTTAGGATTAGGGTACGCGTTAGGGTTAGGGTAGGGGTTAGGGTTAGTGTACGCGTTAGGGTGAGGGTAGTTATTAAACCTATCCCACTCTCTAGATACCCCTTAGCACGTACAGGAATATTATAGGGGGTCCAGCCATGGAGAAGAGTTTAGACACTAGGAGAAGATAAGGAACACACCCATTATCAAGAAATCACATTAGGATTCTCTTTTTAACCTGTTCCTTAAAACACTAGTGCTTAGGAAATCTATTGGAGGCAGAAGCAGTCAAGGGTAGCTTAGGGTTAGGGTTAGGGTTAGGGTGAGGGTTAGGGTATGGCTTAGGGTACGGGTTCGGGGAGGGGTTCGGGTAGGGCGTAGGGTATGGGTTAGGGTTAGGGTTAGGGTTAGTGTTAGGGTTAGGGCTCGGTTTAGGGTACGGGTTAGGATTAGGGTACGCGTTAGGGTTAGGGTAGGGGTTAGGGTTAGGGTACGCGTTAGGGTGGGGGTAGTTATTAAACCTATCACACTCTCTAGATACCCCTTAGCACGTAAAGGAATATTATTTGGGGGTCCAGACATGGAGAAGAGTTTAAACACTAGGAGAATATAAGAAACACACCCATTATCACGAAATCACATTAGGATTCTCTTTTTAACCTGTTCCTTAAAACACTAGTGCTTAGGAAATCTATTGGAGGCAGAAGCAGTCAAGGGTAGCTTAGGGTTAGGGTTAGGGTTAGGGTGAGGGTTAGGGTATGGCTTAGGGTACGGGTTCGGGGAGGGGTTCGGGTAGGGCGTAGGGTATGGGTTAGGGTTAGGGTTAGGGTTAGTGTTAGGGTTGGGGCTCGGTTTAGGGTACGGGTTAGGATTAGGGTACGTGTTAGGGTTAGGGTAGGGCTTATGGTTAGGGTACGCGTTAGGGTGGGGGTAGTTTTTAAACCTATCACACTCTCTAGATACCCCTTAGCACGCAAAGGACTATTATTTGGGGGTCCAGCCATGGAGAAGAGTTTAGACACGAGGAGAAGATAAGGAACACACCCATTATCAAGAAATCACAATGTGATTCTCTTTTTAAACTGTTCCTTAAAACACTAGTGCTTAGGAAATCTATTGGAGGCAGAAGCAGTCAAGGGTAGCTTAGGGTTAGGGTTAGGGTTAGGGTGCGGGTTAGGGTACGGCTTAGGGTACGGGTTCGGGGAGGGGTTCGGGTAGGGCGTAGGGTATGGGTTAGGGTTAGGGTTAGTGTTAGGGTTAGGGCTCGGTTTAGGGTACGGGTTAGGATTAGGGTACGCGTTAGGGTTAGGGTAGGGGTTAGGGTTAGGGTACGCTTTAGGGTGAGGGTAGTTATTAAACCTATCCCACTCTCTAGATACCCCTTAGTACGTAAAGGAATATTATTTGGGGGTCCAGCCATGGAGAAGAGTTTAAACACTAGGAGAAGATAAGGAACACACCCATTATCAAGAAATCACAATATGATTCTCTTTTTAAACTGTTCCTTAAAACACTAGTGCTTAGGAAATCTATTGGAGGCAGAAGCAGTCAAGGGTAGCTTAGGGTTAGGGTTAGGGTTAGGGTGAGGGTTAGGGTACGGCTTAGGGTACGGGTTCGGGGAGGGGTTCGGGTAGGGCGTAGGGTATGGGTTAGGGTTAGGGTTAGGGCTAGTGTTAGGGTTAGGGCTCGGTTTAGGGTACGGGTTAGGATTAGGGTACGCGTTAGGGTTAAGAAAGGCGTTAGGGTTAGGGTACGCATTAGGGTGAGGGTAGTTATTAAACCTATCCCACTCTCTAGATACCCCTTAGTACGTAAAGGAATATTATTTGGGGGTCCAGCCATGGAGAAGAGTTTAGACACTAGGAGAACATAAGAAACACACCCATTATCAAGAAATCACATTAGGATTCTCTTTTTAACCTGTTCCTTAAAACACTAGTGCTTAGGAAATCTATTGGAGGCAGAAGCAATCAAGGGTAGCTTAGGGTTAGGGTTAGGGTTAGGGTGAGGGTTAGGGTACGGCTTAGCGTACGGGTTCGGGGAGGCTTTCGGGTAGGGCGTAGGGTATGGGTTAGGGTTAGGGTTAGGGCTAGTGTTAGGATTAGGGCTCAGTTTAGGGTACGGGTTAGGATTAGGGTACGCGTTAGGGTTAGGGTAGGGGTTAGGGTTAGGGTACACTTTAGGGTGAGGGTAGTTATTAAACCTATCCCACTCTCTAGATAACCCTTAGCACGGAAAGGAATATTATTTGGGGGTCCAGCCATGGAGAAGAGTTTAGACACTAGGAGAAGATAAGGAACACACCCATTATCAAGAAATCACATTAGGATTCTCTTTTTAACCTGTTCCTTAAAACACTAGTGCTTAGGAAATCTATTGGAGGCAGAAGCAGTCAAGGGTAGCTTAGGGTTAGAGTTAGGGTTAGATTGAGGGTTAGGGTACGGCTTAGGGTACGGGTTCGGGGAGGGGTTCGGGTAGGGCGTACGGGATGGGTTAGGGTTAGGGTTAGGGTTAGTGTTAGGGTTAGGGTTAGGGCTCGGTTTAGGCTACGGGTTAGGATTAGGGTACGCGTTAGGGTTAGGGTAGGGGTTAGGGTTAGGGTACGCGATAGGGTGAGGTTAGTTATTAAACCTATCCCACTCTCTAGATACCCCTTAGCACGTAAAGTAATATTATTTGGGGGTCCAGCCATGGAAAAGACTTTAGACACTAGGAGAAGATAAGGAACACACCCATTATCAAGAAATCACATTAGGATTCTCTTTTTAACCTGTTCCTTAAAACACTAGTGCTTAGGAAATCTATTGGAGGCAGAAGCAATCAAGGGTAGCTTAGGGTTAGGGTGAGGGTTCGGGGAGGGGTTCGGGTAGGGCGTAGGGTATGGGTTTGGGTTAGGGTTAGGGTTAGGGTTAGTGTTAGGGTTAGGGCTCGGTTTAGGGTACGGGTTAGGATTAGGGTACGCGTTAGGGTTAGGTTAGGGGTTAGGGTTAGGGTACGCTTTAGGGAGAGGGTAGTTATTAAACCTATCCCACTCTCTACATACCCCTTAGCACGTAAAGGAATATTATTTGGGGTTCCAGCAATGGAGAAGAGTTTAGACATGAGGAGAAGATAAGGAACACACCCATTATCAAGAAATCACATTAGGATTCTCTTTTTAACATGTTCCTTAAAACACTAGTGCTTAGGAAATCTATTGGAGGCAGAAGCCGTCAAGGGTAGCTTAGGGTTAGGGTTAGGGTTAGGGTGAGGGTTAGGGTACGGCTTAGGGTACGGGTTCGGGGAGGGGTTCGGGTAGGCCGTAGGGTATGGGTTAGGGTTAGGGTTAGGGCTAGTGTTAGGGTTAGGGCTCGGTTTAGGGTACAGGTTAGGATTAGGGTACGCGTTAGGGTTAGGGTAGGGGTTAGGGTTAGTGTACGCGTTAGGGTGAGGGTAGTTATTAAACCTATCCCACTCTCTAGATACCCCTTAGCACGTACAGGAATATTATAGGGGGTCCAGCCATGGAGAAGAGTTTAGACACTAGGAGAAGATAAGGAACACACCCATTATCAAGAAATCACATTAGGATTCTCTTTTTAACCTGTTCCTTAAAACACTAGTGCTTAGGAAATCTATTGGAGGCAGAAGCAGTCAAGGGTAGCTTAGGGTTAGGGTTAGGGTTAGGGTGAGGGTTAGGGTATGGCTTAGGGTACGGGTTCGGGGAGGGGTTCGGGTAGGGCGTAGGGTATGGGTTAGGGTTAGGGTTAGGGTTAGTGTTAGGGTTAGGGCTCGGTTTAGGGTACGGGTTAGGATTAGGGTACGCGTTAGGGTTAGGGTAGGGGTTAGGGTTAGGGTACGCGTTAGGGTGGGGGTAGTTATTAAACCTATCACACTCTCTAGATACCCCTTAGCACGTAAAGGAATATTATTTGGGGGTCCAGACATGGAGAAGAGTTTAAACACTAGGAGAATATAAGAAACACACCCATTATCACGAAATCACATTAGGATTTTCTTTTTAACCTGTTCCTTAAAACACTAGTGCTTAGGAAATCTATTGGAGGCAGAAGCAGTCAAGGGTAGCTTAGGGTTAGGGTTAGGGTTAGGGTGAGGGTTAGGGTATGGCTTAGGGTACGGGTTCGGGGAGGGGTTCGGGTAGGGCGTAGGGTATGGGTTAGGGTTAGGGTTAGGGTTAGTGTTAGGGTTGGGGCTCGGTTTAGGGTACGGGTTAGGATTAGGGTACGTGTTAGGGTTAGGGTAGGGCTTATGGTTAGGTTACGCGTTAGGGTGGGGGTAGTTTTTAAACCTATCACACTCTCTAGATACCCCTTAGCACGCAAAGGACTATTATTTGGGGGTCCAGCCATGGAGAAGAGTTTAGACACGAGGAGAAGATAAGGAACACACCCATTATCAAGAAATCACAATGTGATTCTCTTTTTAAACTGTTCCTTAAAACACTAGTGCTTAGGAAATCTATTGGAGGCAGAAGCAGTCAAGGGTAGCTTAGGGTTAGGGTTAGGGTTAGGGTGCGGGTTAGGGTACGGCTTAGGGTACGGGTTCGGGGAGGGGTTCGGGTAGGGCGTAGGGTATGGGTTAGGGTTAGGGTTAGTGTTAGGGTTAGGGCTCGGTTTAGGGTACGGGTTAGGATTAGGGTACGCGTTAGGGTTAGGGTAGGGGTTAGGGTTAGGGTACGCTTTAGGGTGAGGGTAGTTATTAAACCTATCCCACTCTCTAGATACCCCTTAGTACGTAAAGGAATATTATTTGGGGGTCCAGCCATGGAGAAGAGTTTAAACACTAGGAGAAGATAAGGAACACACCCATTATCAAGAAATCACAATATGATTCTCTTTTTAAACTGTTCCTTAAAACACTAGTGCTTAGGAAATCTATTGGAGGCAGAAGCAGTCAAGGGTAGCTTAGGGTTAGGGTTAGGGTTAGGGTGAGGGTTAGGGTACGGCTTAGGGTACGGGTTCGGGGAGGGGTTCGGGTAGGGCGTAGGGTATGGGTTAGGGTTAGGGTTAGGGCTAGTGTTAGGGTTAGGGCTCGGTTTAGGGTACGGGTTAGGATTAGGGTACGCGTTAGGGTTAAGAAAGGCGTTAGGGTTAGGGTACGCATTAGGGTGAGGGTAGTTATTAAACCTATCCCACTCTCTAGATACCCCTTAGTACGTAAAGGAATATTATTTGGGGGTCCAGCCATGGAGAAGAGTTTAGACACGAGGAGAAGATAAGGAACACACCCATTATCAAGAAATCACAATGTGATTCTCTTTTTAAACTGTTCCTTAAAACACTAGTGCTTAGGAAATCTATTGGAGGCAGAAGCAGTCAAGGGTAGCTTAGGGTTAGGGTTAGGGTTAGGGTGCGGGTTAGGGTACGGCTTAGGGTACGGGTTCGGGGAGGGGTTCGGGTAGGGCGTAGGGTATGGGTTAGGGTTAGGGTTAGGGCTAGTGTTAGGATTAGGGCTCAGTTTAGGGTACGGGTTAGGATTAGGGTACGCGTTAGGGTTAGGGTAGGGGTTAGGGTTAGGGTACACTTTAGGGTGAGGGTAGTTATTAAACCTATCCCACTCTCTAGATAACCCTTAGCACGGAAAGGAATATTATTTGGGGGTCCAGCCATGGAGAAGAGTTTAGACACTAGGAGAAGATAAGGAACACACCCATTATCAAGAAATCACATTAGGATTCTCTTTTTAACCTGTTCCTTAAAACACTAGTGCTTAGGAAATCTATTGGAGGCAGAAGCAGTCAAGGGTAGCTTAGGGTTAGAGTTAGGGTTAGATTGAGGGTTACGGTACGGCTTAGGGTACGGGTTCGGGGAGGGGTTCGGGTAGGGCGTACGGGATGGGTTAGGGTTAGGGTTAGGGTTAGTGTTAGGGTTAGGGTTAGGGCTCGGTTTAGGCTACGGGTTAGGATTAGGGTACGCGTTAGGGTTAGGGTAGGGGTTAGGGTTAGGGTACGCGATAGGGTGAGGTTAGTTATTAAACCTATCCCACTCTCTAGATACCCCTTAGCACGTAAAGGAATATTATTTGGGGGTCCAGCCATGGAAAAGACTTTAGACACTAGGAGAAGATAAGGAACACACCCATTATCAAGAAATCACATTAGGATTCTCTTTTTAACCTGTTCCTTAAAACACTAGTGCTTAGGAAATCTTTTGGAGGCAGAAGCAATCAAGGGTAGCTTAGGGTTAGGGTGAGGGTTCGGGGAGGGGTTCGGGTAGGGCGTAGGGTATGGGTTTGGGTTAGGGTTAGGGTTAGGGTTAGTGTTAGGGTTAGGGCTCGGTTTAGGGTACGGGTTAGGGTTAGGGTACGCGTTAGGGTTAGGTTAGGGGTTAGGGTTAGGGTACGCTTTAGGGAGAGGGTAGTTATTAAACCTATCCCACTCTCTACATACCCCTTAGCACGTAAAGGAATATTATTTGGGGTTCCAGCAATGGAGAAGAGTTTAGACATGAGGAGAAGATAAGGAACACACCCATTATCAAGAAATCACAATATGATTCTCTTTTTAAACTGTTCCTTAAAACACTAGTGCTTAGGAAATCTATTGGAGGCAGAAGCAGTCAAGGGTAGCTTAGGGCTAGGGTTAGGGTTAGGGTGAGGGTTAGGGTACGGCTTAGGGTACGGGTTCGGGGAGGGGTTCGGGTAGGGCGTAGGGTATGGGTTAGGGTTAGGGTTAGGGCTAGTGTTAGGGTTAGGGCTCGGTTTAGGGTACGGGTTAGGATTAGGGTACGCATTAGGGTTAGGGTAGGGGTTAGGGTTAGTGTACGCGTTAGGGTGAGGGTAGTTATTAAACCTATCCCACACTCTAGATACCCCTTAGCACGTAAAGGAATATTATTTGGGGGTCCAGCCATGGAGAAGAGTTTAGACACTAGGAGAAGATAAGGAACACACCCATTATCAAGAAATCACATTAGGATTCTCTTTTTAACCTGTTCCTTAAAACACTAGTGCTTAGGAAATCTATTGGAGGCAGAAGCAATCAAGGGTAGCTTAGGGTTAGGGTTAGGGTTAGGGTGAGGGTTAGGGTACGGCTTAGGGTACGGGTTCGGGGAGGCTTTCGGGTAGGGCGTAGGGTATGGGTTAGGGTTAGGGTTAGGGCTAGTGTTAGGATTAGGGCTCAGTTTAGGGTACGGGTTAGGATTAGGGTACGCGTTAGGGTTAGGGTAGGGGTTAGGGTTAGCGTATGCTTTAGGGAGAGGGTAGTCATTAAACCTATCCCACTCTCTAGATAAACCTTAGCACGTAAAGGAATATTATTTGGGGGTCCAGCCATGGAGAAGAGTTTAGACACTAGGAGAAGATAAGGAACACACCCATTATCAAGAAATCACAATATGATTCTCTTTTTAAACTGCTCCTTAAAACACTAGTGCTTAGGAAATCTATTGGAGGCAGAAGCAGTCAAGGGTAGCTTAGGGTTAGGGTTAGGGTGAGGGTGAGGGTTAGGGTATGGCTTAGGGTACGGGTTCGGGGAGGATTTCGGGTAGGGCGTAGGGTATGGGTTAGGGTTAAGGTTAGGGTTAGTGTTAGGGTTAGGGCTCGGTTTAGGTTACGGGTTAGGATTATGGTACGAGTTAGTGTTAGGGTAGGGGTTAGCGTTAGGGTACGCGATAGGGTGAGGTTAGTTATAAAACCTATCCCACTCTCTAGATACCCCTTAGCACGTAAAGGAATATTACTTGGGGGTCCAGCCATGGAGAAGAGTTTAGACACTAGGAGAAGATAAGGAACACACCCATTATCAAGAAATCACATTAGGATTCTCTTTTTAACCTGTTCCTTAAAACACTAGTGCTTAGGAAATCTATTGGAGGCAGAAGCAGTCAAGGGTAGCTTAGGGTTAGGGTTAGGGTTAGGGTGAGGGTTAGGGTATGGCTTAGGGTACGGGTTCGGGGAGGGGTTCGGGTAGGGCGTAGGGTATGGGTTAGGGTTAGGGTTAGGGTTAGTGTTAGGGTTAGGGCTCGGTTTAGGGTACGGGTTAGGATTAGGGTACGCGTTAGGGTTAGGGTAGGGGTTAGGGTTAGGGTACGCGTTAGGGTGGGGGTAGTTATTAAACCTATCACACTCTCTAGATACCCCTTAGCACGTAAAGGAATATTATTTGGGGGTCCAGACATGGAGAAGAGTTTAAACACTAGGAGAATATAAGAAACACACCCATTATCACGAAATCACATTAGGATTTTCTTTTTAACCTGTTCCTTAAAACACTAGTGCTTAGGAAATCTATTGGAGGCAGAAGCAGTCAAGGGTAGCTTAGGGTTAGGGTTAGGGTTAGGGTGAGGGTTAGGGTATGGCTTAGGGTACGGGTTCGGGGAGGGGTTCGGGTAGGGCGTAGGGTATGGGTTAGGGTTAGGGTTAGGGTTAGTGTTAGGGTTGGGGCTCGGTTTAGGGTACGGGTTAGGATTAGGGTACGTGTTAGGGTTAGGGTAGGGCTTATGGTTAGGGTACGCGTTAGGGTGGGGGTAGTTTTTAAACCTATCACACTCTCTAGATACCCCTTAGCACGCAAAGGACTATTATTTGGGGGTCCAGCCATGGAGAAGAGTTTAGACACGAGGAGAAGATAAGGAACACACCCATTATCAAGAAATCACAATGTGATTCTCTTTTTAAACTGTTCCTTAAAACACTAGTGCTTAGGAAATCTATTGGAGGCAGAAGCAGTCAAGGGTAGCTTAGGGTTAGGGTTAGGGTTAGGGTGCGGGTTAGGGTACGGCTTAGGGTACGGGTTCGGGGAGGGGTTCGGGTAGGGCGTAGGGTATGGGTTAGGGTTAGGGTTAGTGTTAGGGTTAGGGCTCGGTTTAGGGTACGGGTTAGGATTAGGGTACGCGTTAGGGTTAGGGTAGGGGTTAGGGTTAGGGTACGCTTTAGGGTGAGGGTAGTTATTAAACCTATCCCACTCTCTAGATACCCCTTAGTACGTAAAGGAATATTATTTGGGGGTCCAGCCATGGAGAAGAGTTTAAACACTAGGAGAAGATAAGGAACACACCCATTATCAAGAAATCACAATATGATTCTCTTTTTAAACTGTTCCTTAAAACACTAGTGCTTAGGAAATCTATTGGAGGCAGAAGCAGTCAAGGGTAGCTTAGGGTTAGGGTTAGGGTTAGGGTGAGGGTTAGGGTACGGCTTAGGGTACGGGTTCGGGGAGGGGTTCGGGTAGGGCGTAGGGTATGGGTTAGGGTTAGGGTTAGGGCTAGTGTTAGGGTTAGGGCTCGGTTTAGGGTACGGGTTAGGATTAGGGTACGCGTTAGGGTTAAGAAAGGCGTTAGGGTTAGGGTACGCATTAGGGTGAGGGTAGTTATTAAACCTATCCCACTCTCTAGATACCCCTTAGTACGTAAAGGAATATTATTTGGGGGTCCAGCCATGGAGAAGAGTTTAGACACGAGGAGAAGATAAGGAACACACCCATTATCAAGAAATCACAATGTGATTCTCTTTTTAAACTGTTCCTTAAAACACTAGTGCTTAGGAAATCTATTGGAGGCAGAAGCAGTCAAGGGTAGCTTAGGGTTAGGGTTAGGGTTAGGGTGCGGGTTAGGGTACGGCTTAGGGTACGGGTTCGGGGAGGGGTTCGGGTAGGGCGTAGGGTATGGGTTAGGGTTAGGGTTAGGGCTAGTGTTAGGATTAGGGCTCAGTTTAGGGTACGGGTTAGGATTAGGGTACGCGTTAGGGTTAGGGTAGGGGTTAGGGTTAGGGTACACTTTAGGGTGAGGGTAGTTATTAAACCTATCCCACTCTCTAGATAACCCTTAGCACGGAAAGGAATATTATTTGGGGGTCCAGCCATGGAGAAGAGTTTAGACACTAGGAGAAGATAAGGAACACACCCATTATCAAGAAATCACATTAGGATTCTCTTTTTAACCTGTTCCTTAAAACACTAGTGCTTAGGAAATCTATTGGAGGCAGAAGCAGTCAAGGGTAGCTTAGGGTTAGAGTTAGGGTTAGATTGAGGGTTACGGTACGGCTTAGGGTACGGGTTCGGGGAGGGGTTCGGGTAGGGCGTACGGGATGGGTTAGGGTTAGGGTTAGGGTTAGTGTTAGGGTTAGGGTTAGGGCTCGGTTTAGGCTACGGGTTAGGATTAGGGTACGCGTTAGGGTTAGGGTAGGGGTTAGGGTTAGGGTACGCGATAGGGTGAGGTTAGTTATTAAACCTATCCCACTCTCTAGATACCCCTTAGCACGTAAAGGAATATTATTTGGGGGTCCAGCCATGGAAAAGACTTTAGACACTAGGAGAAGATAAGGAACACACCCATTATCAAGAAATCACATTAGGATTCTCTTTTTAACCTGTTCCTTAAAACACTAGTGCTTAGGAAATCTTTTGGAGGCAGAAGCAATCAAGGGTAGCTTAGGGTTAGGGTGAGGGTTCGGGGAGGGGTTCGGGTAGGGCGTAGGGTATGGGTTTGGGTTAGGGTTAGGGTTAGGGTTAGTGTTAGGGTTAGGGCTCGGTTTAGGGTACGGGTTAGGGTTAGGGTACGCGTTAGGGTTAGGTTAGGGGTTAGGGTTAGGGTACGCTTTAGGGAGAGGGTAGTTATTAAACCTATCCCACTCTCTACATACCCCTTAGCACGTAAAGGAATATTATTTGGGGTTCCAGCAATGGAGAAGAGTTTAGACATGAGGAGAAGATAAGGAACACACCCATTATCAAGAAATCACAATATGATTCTCTTTTTAAACTGTTCCTTAAAACACTAGTGCTTAGGAAATCTATTGGAGGCAGAAGCAGTCAAGGGTAGCTTAGGGCTAGGGTTAGGGTTAGGGTGAGGGTTAGGGTACGGCTTAGGGTACGGGTTCGGGGAGGGGTTCGGGTAGGGCGTAGGGTATGGGTTAGGGTTAGGGTTAGGGCTAGTGTTAGGGTTAGGGCTCGGTTTAGGGTACGGGTTAGGATTAGGGTACGCATTAGGGTTAGGGTAGGGGTTAGGGTTAGTGTACGCGTTAGGGTGAGGGTAGTTATTAAACCTATCCCACACTCTAGATACCCCTTAGCACGTAAAGGAATATTATTTGGGGGTCCAGCCATGGAGAAGAGTTTAGACACTAGGAGAAGATAAGGAACACACCCATTATCAAGAAATCACATTAGGATTCTCTTTTTAACCTGTTCCTTAAAACACTAGTGCTTAGGAAATCTATTGGAGGCAGAAGAAATCAAGGGTAGCTTAGGGTTAGGGTTAGGGTTAGGGTGAGGGTTAGGGTACGGCTTAGGGTACGGGTTCGGGGAGGCTTTCGGGTAGGGCGTAGGGTATGGGTTAGGGTTAGGGTTAGGGCTAGTGTTAGGATTAGGGCTCAGTTTAGGGTACGGGTTAGGATTAGGGTACGCGTTAGGGTTAGGGTAGGGGTTAGGGTTAGCGTATGCTTTAGGGAGAGGGTAGTCATTAAACCTATCCCACTCTCTAGATAAACCTTAGCACGTAAAGGAATATTATTTGGGGGTCCAGCCATGGAGAAGAGTTTAGACACTAGGAGAAGATAAGGAACACACCCATTATCAAGAAATCACAATATGATTCTCTTTTTAAACTGCTCCTTAAAACACTAGTGCTTAGGAAATCTATTGGAGGCAGAAGCAGTCAAGGGTAGCTTAGGGTTAGGGTTAGGGTGAGGGTGAGGGTTAGGGTATGGCTTAGGGTACGGGTTCGGGGAGGATTTCGGGTAGGGCGTAGGGTATGGGTTAGGGTTAAGGTTAGGGTTAGTGTTAGGGTTAGGGCTCGGTTTAGGTTACGGGTTAGGATTATGGTACGAGTTAGTGTTAGGGTAGGGGTTAGCGTTAGGGTACGCGATAGGGTGAGGTTAGTTATAAAACCTATCCCACTCTCTAGATACCCCTTAGCACGTAAAGGAATATTACTTGGGGGTCCAGCCATGGAGAAGAGTTTAGACACTAGGAGAAGATAAGGAACACACCCATTATCAAGAAATCACATTAGGATTCTCTTTTTAACCTGTTCCTTAAAACACTAGTGCTTAGGAAATCTATTGGAGGCAGAAGCAGTCAAGGGTAGCTTAGGGTTAGGGTTAGGGTTAGGGTGAGGCTTAGGGTACAGCTGAGGGTACGGGTTCGGGGAGGGGTTCGGGTAGGGCGTAGGGTATGGGTTAGGGTTAGGGTTAGTGTTAGTGTTAGGGTTAGGGCTCGTTTTAGGGTACGGGTTAGGATTAGGGTACGCGTTAGGGTTAGGGTAGGGGTTAGGATTAGGGTACGCTTTAGGGAGAGGGTAGTTATTAAACCTATCCCACTCTCTACATACCCCTTAGCACGTAAAGGAATATTATTTAGGGTTCCAGCCATGGAGAAGAGTTTAGACACGAGGAGAAGATAAGGAACACACCCATTATCAAGAAATCACAATATGATTCTCTTTTTAAACTGTTCCTTAAAACACTAGTGCTTAGGAAATCTATTGGAGGCAGAAGCATTCAAGGGTAGCTTAGGGTTAGGGTTAGGGTTACGGTGAGGGTTAGGGTATGGCTTAGGGTACGGGTTCGGGGAGGGGTTCGGGTAGGGCGTAGGGTATGGGTTAGGGTTAGGGTTAGGGTTAGTGTTAGTGTTAGGGCTCGGTTTAGGGTACGGGTTAGGATTAGGGTACGCGTTAGTGTTAGTGTAGGGGTTAGGGTTAGGGTACGCGATAGGGTGAGGTTAGTTATTAAACCTATCCCACTCTCTAGATACCCCTTAGCACGTAAAGGAATATTATTTGGGGATCCAGCCATGGAGAAGAGTTTAGACACTAGGAGAAGATAAGGAACACACCCATTATCAAGAAATCACATTAGGATTATCTTTTTAACCTGTTCCTTAAAACACTAGTGCTTAGGAAATCTATTGGAGGCAGAAGCAGTCAAGGGTAGCTTAGGGTTAGGGTTAGGGTTAGGGTGCGGGTTAGGGTACGGCTTAGGGTACGGGTTCGGGGAGGGGTTCGGGTAGGGCGTAGGGTATGGGTTAGGGTTAGGGTTAGGGCTAGTGTTAGGGTTAGGGCTCGCTTTAGGGTACGGGTTAGGATTAGGGTACGCGTTAGGGTTAGGGTAGGGGTTAGGGTTAGGGTACACGTTAGGGTGGGGGTAGTTATTAAACCTATCCCACTCTCTAGATACCCCTTAGCACGTAAAGGAATATTATTTGGGGGTCCAGCCATGGAGAAGAGTTTAGACACGAGGAGAAGATAAGGAACACACCCATTATCAAGAAATCACATTAGGATTCTCTTTTTAACCTGTTACTTAAAACACTAGTGCTTAGGAAATCTATTGGAGGCAGAAGCCGTCAAGGGTAGCTTAGGGTTAGGGTTAGGGTTAGGGTGAGGGTTAGGGTACGGTTTAGGGTACGGGTTCAGGAAGGGGTTCGGGTAGGGCGTAGGGTATGGGTTAGGGTTAGAGTTAGTGTTAGGGTTAGGGCTCGGTTTAGGGTACGGGTTAGGATTAGGGTACGCGCTAGGGTTAGGGTAGGGGTTAGGGTTAGGGTACGCGTTAGGGTGAGGGTAGTTATTAAACCTATCACACTCTCTAGATACCCCTTAGCACATAAAGGAATATTATTTGGGGGTCCAGCCATGGAGAAGAGTTTAGACACGAGGAGAAGATAAGGAACACACCCATTATCAAGAAATCACATTAGGATTCTCTTTTTAACATGTTCCTTAAAACACTAGTGCTTAGGAAATCTATTGGAGGCAGAAGCCGTCAAGGGTAGCTTAGGGTTAGGGTTAGGGTTAGGGTGAGGGTTAGGGTACGGCTTAGGGTACGGGTTCGGGGAGGGGTTCGGGTAGGGCGTAGGGTATGGGTTAGGGTTAGTGTTAGGGTTAGGGCTCGGTTTAGGGTATGGGTTAGGATTAGGGTACGCGTTAGGGTTAGGGTAGGGGTTAGGGTTAGGGTACGCGTTAGGGTGAGGGTAGTTATGAAACCTATCACACTCTCTAGATACCCCTTAGCTCATAAAGGAATATTATTTGGGGGTCCAGCCATGGAGAAGAGTTTAGACACTAGGAGAAGATAAGGAACACACCCATTATCACGAAATCACATTAGGATTCTCTTTTTAACCTGTTCCTTAAAACACTAGTGCTTAGGAAATCTATTGGAGGCAGAAGCAGTCAAGGGTAGCTTAGGGTTAGGGTTAGGGTTAGGGTGAGGGTTAGGGTATGGCTTAGGGTACGGGTTCGGGGAGGGGTTCGTGTAGGGCGTAGGGTATGGGTTAGGGTTAGTGTTAGGGTTAGGGCTCGGTTTAGGGTATGGGTTAGGATTAGGGTACGCGTTAGGGTTAGGGTAGGGGTTAGGGTTAGGGTACGCGTTAGGGTGGGGGTAGTTATTAAACCTATCACACTCTCTAGATACCCCTTAGCACGTAAAGGAATATTATTTGGGGGTCCAGCCATGGAGAAGAGTTTAGACACTAGGAGAAGATAAGGAACACACCCATTATCACGAAATCACATTAGGATTCTCTTTTTAACCTGTTCCTTAAAACAGTATTGCTTAGGAAATCTATTGGAGGCAGAAGCCGTCAAGGGTAGCTTAGGGTTAGGGTTAGGGTTAGGGTGAGGGTTAGGGTACGGCTTAGGGTACGGGTTCGGGGAGGGGTTCGGGTAGGGCGTAGTGTATGGGTTAGGGTTAGGGTTAGGGTTAGTGTTAGGGTTAGGGCTCGGTTTAGGGTACGGGTTAGGATTAGGGTACGCGTTAGTGTTAGGGTAGGTGTTAGGGTTAGGGTACGCGATAGGGTGAGGTTAGTTATTAAACCTATCCCACTCTCTAGATACCCCTTAGCACGTACAGGAATATTATTTGGGGGTCCAGCCATGGAGAAGAGTTTAGACACTAGGAGAAGATAAGGAACACACCCATTATAAGAAATCACATTAGGATTCTCTTTTTAACCTCTTCCTTAAAACACTAGTGCTTAGGAAATCTATTGGAGGCTGAAGCAGTCAAGGGTAGCTTAGGGTTAGGGTTAGGGTTAGGGTGAGGGTTAGGGTATGGCTTAGGGTACGGGTTCGGGGAGGGGTTCGGGTAGGGCGTAGGGTATGGGTTAGGGTTAGGGTTAGGGTTAGTGTTAGGGTTAGGGCTCGGTTTAGGGTACGGGTTAGGATTAGGGTACGCGTTAGGGTTAGGGTAGTGGTTATGGTTAGGGTACGCGTTAGGGTGGGGGTAGTTTTTAAACCTATCACACTCTCTAGATACCCCTTAGCACGTAAAGGACTATTATTTGGGGGTCCAGCCATGGAGAAGAGTTTAGACACGAGGAG
The DNA here is from genome assembly GCF_949987535.1 of Balaenoptera acutorostrata. Lineage (NCBI taxonomy): Eukaryota > Metazoa > Chordata > Mammalia > Artiodactyla > Balaenopteridae > Balaenoptera > Balaenoptera acutorostrata. The sequence continues at coordinate 47,518 of NW_026645640.1, forward strand.
AAGATAAGGAACACACCCATTATCAAGAAATCACAATGTGATTCTCTTTTTAAACTGTTCCTTAAAACACTAGTGCTTAGGAAATCTATTGGAGGCAGAAGCAGTCAAGGGTAGCTTAGGGTTAGGGTTAGGGTGAGGGTGAGGGTTAGGGTATGGCTTAGGGTACGGGTTCGGGGAGGATTTCGGGTAGGGCGTAGGGTATGGGTTAGGGTTAAGGTTAGGGTTAGTGTTAGGGTTAGGGCTCGGTTTAGGTTACGGGTTAGGATTATGGTACGAGTTAGTGTTAGGGTAGGGGTTAGCGTTAGGGTACGCGATAGGGTGAGGTTAGTTATAAAACCTATCCCACTCTCTAGATACCCCTTAGCACGTAAAGGAATATTACTTGGGGGTCCAGCCATGGAGAAGAGTTTAGACACTAGGAGAAGATAAGGAACACACCCATTATCAAGAAATCACATTAGGATTCTCTTTTTAACCTGTTCCTTAAAACACTAGTGCTTAGGAAATCTATTGGAGGCAGAAGCAGTCAAGGGTAGCTTAGGGTTAGGGTTAGGGTTAGGGTGAGGCTTAGGGTACAGCTGAGGGTACGGGTTCGGGGAGGGGTTCGGGTAGGGCGTAGGGTATGGGTTAGGGTTAGGGTTAGTGTTAGTGTTAGGGTTAGGGCTCGTTTTAGGGTACGGGTTAGGATTAGGGTACGCGTTAGGGTTAGGGTAGGGGTTAGGATTAGGGTACGCTTTAGGGAGAGGGTAGTTATTAAACCTATCCCACTCTCTACATACCCCTTAGCACGTAAAGGAATATTATTTAGGGTTCCAGCCATGGAGAAGAGTTTAGACACGAGGAGAAGATAAGGAACACACCCATTATCAAGAAATCACAATATGATTCTCTTTTTAAACTGTTCCTTAAAACACTAGTGCTTAGGAAATCTATTGGAGGCAGAAGCATTCAAGGGTAGCTTAGGGTTAGGGTTAGGGTTACGGTGAGGGTTAGGGTATGGCTTAGGGTACGGGTTCGGGGAGGGGTTCGGGTAGGGCGTAGGGTATGGGTTAGGGTTAGGGTTAGGGTTAGTGTTAGTGTTAGGGCTCGGTTTAGGGTACGGGTTAGGATTAGGGTACGCGTTAGTGTTAGTGTAGGGGTTAGGGTTAGGGTACGCGATAGGGTGAGGTTAGTTATTAAACCTATCCCACTCTCTAGATACCCCTTAGCACGTAAAGGAATATTATTTGGGGATCCAGCCATGGAGAAGAGTTTAGACACTAGGAGAAGATAAGGAACACACCCATTATCAAGAAATCACATTAGGATTATCTTTTTAACCTGTTCCTTAAAACACTAGTGCTTAGGAAATCTATTGGAGGCAGAAGCAGTCAAGGGTAGCTTAGGGTTAGGGTTAGGGTTAGGGTGCGGGTTAGGGTACGGCTTAGGGTACGGGTTCGGGGAGGGGTTCGGGTAGGGCGTAGGGTATGGGTTAGGGTTAGGGTTAGGGCTAGTGTTAGGGTTAGGGCTCGCTTTAGCGTACGGGTTAGGATTAGGGTACGCGTTAGGGTTAGGGTAGGGGTTAGGGTTAGGGTACACGTTAGGGTGGGGGTAGTTATTAAACCTATCCCACTCTCTAGATACCCCTTAGCACGTAAAGGAATATTATTTGGGGGTCCAGCCATGGAGAAGAGTTTAGACACGAGGAGAAGATAAGGAACACACCCATTATCAAGAAATCACATTAGGATTCTCTTTTTAACCTGTTACTTAAAACACTAGTGCTTAGGAAATCTATTGGAGGCAGAAGCCGTCAAGGGTAGCTTAGGGTTAGGGTTAGGGTTAGGGTGAGGGTTAGGGTACGGTTTAGGGTACGGGTTCAGGAAGGGGTTCGGGTAGGGCGTAGGGTATGGGTTAGGGTTAGAGTTAGTGTTAGGGTTAGGGCTCGGTTTAGGGTACGGGTTAGGATTAGGGTACGCGCTAGGGTTAGGGTAGGGGTTAGGGTTAGGGTACGCGTTAGGGTGAGGGTAGTTATTAAACCTATCACACTCTCTAGATACCCCTTAGCACATAAAGGAATATTATTTGGGGGTCCAGCCATGGAGAAGAGTTTAGACACGAGGAGAAGATAAGGAACACACCCATTATCAAGAAATCACATTAGGATTCTCTTTTTAACATGTTCCTTAAAACACTAGTGCTTAGGAAATCTATTGGAGGCAGAAGCCGTCAAGGGTAGCTTAGGGTTAGGGTTAGGGTTAGGGTGAGGGTTAGGGTACGGCTTAGGGTACGGGTTCGGGGAGGGGTTCGGGTAGGGCGTAGGGTATGGGTTAGGGTTAGTGTTAGGGTTAGGGCTCGGTTTAGGGTACGGGTTAGGATTAGGGTACGCGTTAGGGTTAGGGTAGTGGTTATGGTTAGGGTACGCGTTAGGGTGGGGGTAGTTTTTAAACCTATCACACTCTCTAGATACCCCTTAGCACGTAAAGGACTATTATTTGGGGGTCCAGCCATGGAGAAGAGTTTAGACACGAGGAGAAGATAAGGAACACACCCATTATCAAGAAATCACAATGTGATTCTCTTTTTAAACTGTTCCTTAAAACACTAGTGCTTAGGAAATCTATTGGAGGCAGAAGCAGTCAAGGGTAGCTTAGGGTTAGGGTTAGGGTGAGGGTGAGGGTTAGGGTATGGCTTAGGGTACGGGTTCGGGGAGGATTTCGGGTAGGGCGTAGGGTATGGGTTAGGGTTAAGGTTAGGGTTAGTGTTAGGGTTAGGGCTCGGTTTAGGTTACGGGTTAGGATTATGGTACGAGTTAGTGTTAGGGTAGGGGTTAGCGTTAGGGTACGCGATAGGGTGAGGTTAGTTATAAAACCTATCCCACTCTCTAGATACCCCTTAGCACGTAAAGGAATATTACTTGGGGGTCCAGCCATGGAGAAGAGTTTAGACACTAGGAGAAGATAAGGAACACACCCATTATCAAGAAATCACATTAGGATTCTCTTTTTAACCTGTTCCTTAAAACACTAGTGCTTAGGAAATCTATTGGAGGCAGAAGCAGTCAAGGGTAGCTTAGGGTTAGGGTTAGGGTTAGGGTGAGGCTTAGGGTACAGCTGAGGGTACGGGTTCGGGGAGGGGTTCGGGTAGGGCGTAGGGTATGGGTTAGGGTTAGGGTTAGTGTTAGTGTTAGGGTTAGGGCTCGTTTTAGGGTACGGGTTAGGATTAGGGTACGCGTTAGGGTTAGGGTAGGGGTTAGGATTAGGGTACGCTTTAGGGAGAGGGTAGTTATTAAACCTATCCCACTCTCTACATACCCCTTAGCACGTAAAGGAATATTATTTAGGGTTCCAGCCATGGAGAAGAGTTTAGACACGAGGAGAAGATAAGGAACACACCCATTATCAAGAAATCACAATATGATTCTCTTTTTAAACTGTTCCTTAAAACACTAGTGCTTAGGAAATCTATTGGAGGCAGAAGCATTCAAGGGTAGCTTAGGGTTAGGGTTAGGGTTACGGTGAGGGTTAGGGTATGGCTTAGGGTACGGGTTCGGGGAGGGGTTCGGGTAGGGCGTAGGGTATGGGTTAGGGTTAGGGTTAGGGTTAGTGTTAGTGTTAGGGCTCGGTTTAGGGTACGGGTTAGGATTAGGGTACGCGTTAGTGTTAGTGTAGGGGTTAGGGTTAGGGTACGCGATAGGGTGAGGTTAGTTATTAAACCTATCCCACTCTCTAGATACCCCTTAGCACGTAAAGGAATATTATTTGGGGATCCAGCCATGGAGAAGAGTTTAGACACTAGGAGAAGATAAGGAACACACCCATTATCAAGAAATCACATTAGGATTATCTTTTTAACCTGTTCCTTAAAACACTAGTGCTTAGGAAATCTATTGGAGGCAGAAGCAGTCAAGGGTAGCTTAGGGTTAGGGTTAGGGTTAGGGTGCGGGTTAGGGTACGGCTTAGGGTACGGGTTCGGGGAGGGGTTCGGGTAGGGCGTAGGGTATGGGTTAGGGTTAGGGTTAGGGCTAGTGTTAGGGTTAGGGCTCGCTTTAGCGTACGGGTTAGGATTAGGGTACGCGTTAGGGTTAGGGTAGGGGTTAGGGTTAGGGTACACGTTAGGGTGGGGGTAGTTATTAAACCTATCCCACTCTCTAGATACCCCTTAGCACGTAAAGGAATATTATTTGGGGGTCCAGCCATGGAGAAGAGTTTAGACACGAGGAGAAGATAAGGAACACACCCATTATCAAGAAATCACATTAGGATTCTCTTTTTAACCTGTTACTTAAAACACTAGTGCTTAGGAAATCTATTGGAGGCAGAAGCAATCAAGGGTAGCTTAGGGTTAGGGTTAGGGTTAGGGTGAGGGTTAGGGTACGGCTTAGCGTACGGGTTCGGGGAGGCTTTCGGGTAGGGCGTAGGGTATGGGTTAGGGTTAGGGTTAGGGCTAGTGTTAGGATTAGGGCTCAGTTTAGGGTACGGGTTAGGATTAGGGTACGCGTTAGGGTTAGGGTAGGGGTTAGGGTTAGGGTACACTTTAGGGTGAGGGTAGTTATTAAACCTATCCCACTCTCTAGATAACCCTTAGCACGGAAAGGAATATTATTTGGGGGTCCAGCCATGGAGAAGAGTTTAGACACTAGGAGAAGATAAGGAACACACCCATTATCAAGAAATCACATTAGGATTCTCTTTTTAACCTGTTCCTTAAAACACTAGTGCTTAGGAAATCTATTGGAGGCAGAAGCAGTCAAGGGTAGCTTAGGGTTAGAGTTAGGGTTAGATTGAGGGTTACGGTACGGCTTAGGGTACGGGTTCGGGGAGGGGTTCGGGTAGGGCGTACGGGATGGGTTAGGGTTAGGGTTAGGGTTAGTGTTAGGGTTAGGGTTAGGGCTCGGTTTAGGCTACGGGTTAGGATTAGGGTACGCGTTAGGGTTAGGGTAGGGGTTAGGGTTAGGGTACGCGATAGGGTGAGGTTAGTTATTAAACCTATCCCACTCTCTAGATACCCCTTAGCACGTAAAGGAATATTATTTGGGGGTCCAGCCATGGAAAAGACTTTAGACACTAGGAGAAGATAAGGAACACACCCATTATCAAGAAATCACATTAGGATTCTCTTTTTAACCTGTTCCTTAAAACACTAGTGCTTAGGAAATCTTTTGGAGGCAGAAGCAATCAAGGGTAGCTTAGGGTTAGGGTGAGGGTTCGGGGAGGGGTTCGGGTAGGGCGTAGGGTATGGGTTTGGGTTAGGGTTAGGGTTAGGGTTAGTGTTAGGGTTAGGGCTCGGTTTAGGGTACGGGTTAGGGTTAGGGTACGCGTTAGGGTTAGGTTAGGGGTTAGGGTTAGGGTACGCTTTAGGGAGAGGGTAGTTATTAAACCTATCCCACTCTCTACATACCCCTTAGCACGTAAAGGAATATTATTTGGGGTTCCAGCAATGGAGAAGAGTTTAGACATGAGGAGAAGATAAGGAACACACCCATTATCAAGAAATCACAATATGATTCTCTTTTTAAACTGTTCCTTAAAACACTAGTGCTTAGGAAATCTATTGGAGGCAGAAGCAGTCAAGGGTAGCTTAGGGCTAGGGTTAGGGTTAGGGTGAGGGTTAGGGTACGGCTTAGGGTACGGGTTCGGGGAGGGGTTCGGGTAGGGCGTAGGGTATGGGTTAGGGTTAGGGTTAGGGCTAGTGTTAGGGTTAGGGCTCGGTTTAGGGTACGGGTTAGGATTAGGGTACGCATTAGGGTTAGGGTAGGGGTTAGGGTTAGTGTACGCGTTAGGGTGAGGGTAGTTATTAAACCTATCCCACACTCTAGATACCCCTTAGCACGTAAAGGAATATTATTTGGGGGTCCAGCCATGGAGAAGAGTTTAGACACTAGGAGAAGATAAGGAACACACCCATTATCAAGAAATCACATTAGGATTCTCTTTTTAACCTGTTCCTTAAAACACTAGTGCTTAGGAAATCTATTGGAGGCAGAAGAAATCAAGGGTAGCTTAGGGTTAGGGTTAGGGTTAGGGTGAGGGTTAGGGTACGGCTTAGGGTACGGGTTCGGGGAGGCTTTCGGGTAGGGCGTAGGGTATGGGTTAGGGTTAGGGTTAGGGCTAGTGTTAGGATTAGGGCTCAGTTTAGGGTACGGGTTAGGATTAGGGTACGCGTTAGGGTTAGGGTAGGGGTTAGGGTTAGCGTATGCTTTAGGGAGAGGGTAGTCATTAAACCTATCCCACTCTCTAGATAAACCTTAGCACGTAAAGGAATATTATTTGGGGGTCCAGCCATGGAGAAGAGTTTAGACACTAGGAGAAGATAAGGAACACACCCATTATCAAGAAATCACAATATGATTCTCTTTTTAAACTGCTCCTTAAAACACTAGTGCTTAGGAAATCTATTGGAGGCAGAAGCAGTCAAGGGTAGCTTAGGGTTAGGGTTAGGGTGAGGGTGAGGGTTAGGGTATGGCTTAGGGTACGGGTTCGGGGAGGATTTCGGGTAGGGCGTAGGGTATGGGTTAGGGTTAAGGTTAGGGTTAGTGTTAGGGTTAGGGCTCGGTTTAGGTTACGGGTTAGGATTATGGTACGAGTTAGTGTTAGGGTAGGGTTAGCGTTAGGGTACGCGATAGGGTGAGGTTAGTTATAAAACCTATCCCACTCTCTAGATACCCCTTAGCACGTAAAGGAATATTACTTGGGGGTCCAGCCATGGAGAAGAGTTTAGACACTAGGAGAAGATAAGGAACACACCCATTATCAAGAAATCACATTAGGATTCTCTTTTTAACCTGTTCCTTAAAACACTAGTGCTTAGGAAATCTATTGGAGGCAGAAGCAGTCAAGGGTAGCTTAGGGTTAGGGTTAGGGTTAGGGTGAGGCTTAGGGTACAGCTGAGGGTACGGGTTCGGGGAGGGGTTCGGGTAGGGCGTAGGGTATGGGTTAGGGTTAGGGTTAGTGTTAGTGTTAGGGTTAGGGCTCGTTTTAGGGTACGGGTTTAGGATTAGGGTACGCGTTAGGGTTAGGGTAGGGGTTAGGATTAGGGTACGCTTTAGGGAGAGGGTAGTTATTAAACCTATCCCACTCTCTACATACCCCTTAGCACGTAAAGGAATATTATTTAGGGTTCCAGCCATGGAGAAGAGTTTAGACACGAGGAGAAGATAAGGAACACACCCATTATCAAGAAATCACAATATGATTCTCTTTTTAAACTGTTCCTTAAAACACTAGTGCTTAGGAAATCTATTGGAGGCAGAAGCATTCAAGGGTAGCTTAGGGTTAGGGTTAGGGTTACGGTGAGGGTTAGGGTATGGCTTAGGGTACGGGTTCGGGGAGGGGTTCGGGTAGGGCGTAGGGTATGGGTTAGGGTTAGGGTTAGGGTTAGTGTTAGTGTTAGGGCTCGGTTTAGGGTACGGGTTAGGATTAGGGTACGCGTTAGTGTTAGTGTAGGGGTTAGGGTTAGGGTACGCGATAGGGTGAGGTTAGTTATTAAACCTATCCCACTCTCTAGATACCCCTTAGCACGTAAAGGAATATTATTTGGGGATCCAGCCATGGAGAAGAGTTTAGACACTAGGAGAAGATAAGGAACACACCCATTATCAAGAAATCACATTAGGATTATCTTTTTAACCTGTTCCTTAAAACACTAGTGCTTAGGAAATCTATTGGAGGCAGAAGCAGTCAAGGGTAGCTTAGGGTTAGGGTTAGGGTTAGGGTGCGGGTTAGGGTACGGCTTAGGGTACGGGTTCGGGGAGGGGTTCGGGTAGGGCGTAGGGTATGGGTTAGGGTTAGGGTTAGGGCTAGTGTTAGGGTTAGGGCTCGCTTTAGGGTACGGGTTAGGATTAGGGTACGCGTTAGGGTTAGGGTAGGGGTTAGGGTTAGGGTACACGTTAGGGTGGGGGTAGTTATTAAACCTATCCCACTCTCTAGATACCCCTTAGCACGTAAAGGAATATTATTTGGGGGTCCAGCCATGGAGAAGAGTTTAGACACGAGGAGAAGATAAGGAACACACCCATTATCAAGAAATCACATTAGGATTCTCTTTTTAACCTGTTACTTAAAACACTAGTGCTTAGGAAATCTATTGGAGGCAGAAGCCGTCAAGGGTAGCTTAGGGTTAGGGTTAGGGTTAGGGTGAGGGTTAGGGTACGGTTTAGGGTACGGGTTCAGGAAGGGGTTCGGGTAGGGCGTAGGGTATGGGTTAGGGTTAGAGTTAGTGTTAGGGTTAGGGCTCGGTTTAGGGTACGGGTTAGGATTAGGGTACGCGCTAGGGTTAGGGTAGGGGTTAGGGTTAGGGTACGCGTTAGGGTGAGGGTAGTTATTAAACCTATCACACTCTCTAGATACCCCTTAGCACATAAAGGAATATTATTTGGGGGTCCAGCCATGGAGAAGAGTTTAGACACGAGGAGAAGATAAGGAACACACCCATTATCAAGAAATCACATTAGGATTCTCTTTTTAACATGTTCCTTAAAACACTAGTGCTTAGGAAATCTATTGGAGGCAGAAGCCGTCAAGGGTAGCTTAGGGTTAGGGTTAGGGTTAGGGTGAGGGTTAGGGTACGGCTTAGGGTACGGGTTCGGGGAGGGGTTCGGGTAGGGCGTAGGGTATGGGTTAGGGTTAGTGTTAGGGTTAGGGCTCGGTTTAGGGTATGGGTTAGGATTAGGGTACGCGTTAGGGTTAGGGTAGGGGTTAGGGTTAGGGTACGCGTTAGGGTGAGGGTAGTTATGAAACCTATCACACTCTCTAGATACCCCTTAGCTCATAAAGGAATATTATTTGGGGGTCCAGCCATGGAGAAGAGTTTAGACACTAGGAGAAGATAAGGAACACACCCATTATCACGAAATCACATTAGGATTCTCTTTTTAACCTGTTCCTTAAAACACTAGTGCTTAGGAAATCTATTGGAGGCAGAAGCAGTCAAGGGTAGCTTAGGGTTAGGGTTAGGGTTAGGGTGAGGGTTAGGGTATGGCTTAGGGTACGGGTTCGGGGAGGGGTTCGTGTAGGGCGTAGGGTATGGGTTAGGGTTAGTGTTAGGGTTAGGGCTCGGTTTAGGGTATGGGTTAGGATTAGGGTACGCGTTAGGGTTAGGGTAGGGGTTAGGGTTAGGGTACGCGTTAGGGTGGGGGTAGTTATTAAACCTATCACACTCTCTAGATACCCCTTAGCACGTAAAGGAATATTATTTGGGGGTCCAGCCATGGAGAAGAGTTTAGACACTAGGAGAAGATAAGGAACACACCCATTATCACGAAATCACATTAGGATTCTCTTTTTAACCTGTTCCTTAAAACAGTATTGCTTAGGAAATCTATTGGAGGCAGAAGCCGTCAAGGGTAGCTTAGGGTTAGGGTTAGGGTTAGGGTGAGGGTTAGGGTACGGCTTAGGGTACGGGTTCGGGGAGGGGTTCGGGTAGGGCGTAGTGTATGGGTTAGGGTTAGGGTTAGGGTTAGTGTTAGGGTTAGGGCTCGGTTTAGGGTACGGGTTAGGATTAGGGTACGCGTTAGTGTTAGGGTAGGTGTTAGGGTTAGGGTACGCGATAGGGTGAGGTTAGTTATTAAACCTATCCCACTCTCTAGATACCCCTTAGCACGTACAGGAATATTATTTGGGGGTCCAGCCATGGAGAAGAGTTTAGACACTAGGAGAAGATAAGGAACACACCCATTATAAGAAATCACATTAGGATTCTCTTTTTAACCTCTTCCTTAAAACACTAGTGCTTAGGAAATCTATTGGAGGCTGAAGCAGTCAAGGGTAGCTTAGGGTTAGGGTTAGGGTTAGGGTGAGGGTTAGGGTATGGCTTAGGGTACGGGTTCGGGGAGGGGTTCGGGTAGGGCGTAGGGTATGGGTTAGGGTTAGGGTTAGGGTTAGTGTTAGGGTTAGGGCTCGGTTTAGGGTACGGGTTAGGATTAGGGTACGCGTTAGGGTTAGGGTAGTGGTTATGGTTAGGGTACGCGTTAGGGTGGGGGTAGTTTTTAAACCTATCACACTCTCTAGATACCCCTTAGCACGTAAAGGACTATTATTTGGGGGTCCAGCCATGGAGAAGAGTTTAGACACGAGGAGAAGATAAGGAACACACCCATTATCAAGAAATCACAATGTGATTCTCTTTTTAAACTGTTCCTTAAAACACTAGTGCTTAGGAAATCTATTGGAGGCAGAAGCAGTCAAGGGTAGCTTAGGGTTAGGGTTAGGGTGAGGGTGAGGGTTAGGGTATGGCTTAGGGTACGGGTTCGGGGAGGATTTCGGGTAGGGCGTAGGGTATGGGTTAGGGTTAAGGTTAGGGTTAGTGTTAGGGTTAGGGCTCGGTTTAGGTTACGGGTTAGGATTATGGTACGAGTTAGTGTTAGGGTAGGGGTTAGCGTTAGGGTACGCGATAGGGTGAGGTTAGTTATAAAACCTATCCCACTCTCTAGATACCCCTTAGCACGTAAAGGAATATTACTTGGGGGTCCAGCCATGGAGAAGAGTTTAGACACTAGGAGAAGATAAGGAACACACCCATTATCAAGAAATCACATTAGGATTCTCTTTTTAACCTGTTCCTTAAAACACTAGTGCTTAGGAAATCTATTGGAGGCAGAAGCAGTCAAGGGTAGCTTAGGGTTAGGGTTAGGGTTAGGGTGAGGCTTAGGGTACAGCTGAGGGTACGGGTTCGGGGAGGGGTTCGGGTAGGGCGTAGGGTATGGGTTAGGGTTAGGGTTAGTGTTAGTGTTAGGGTTAGGGCTCGTTTTAGGGTACGGGTTAGGATTAGGGTACGCGTTAGGGTTAGGGTAGGGGTTAGGATTAGGGTACGCTTTAGGGAGAGGGTAGTTATTAAACCTATCCCACTCTCTACATACCCCTTAGCACGTAAAGGAATATTATTTAGGGTTCCAGCCATGGAGAAGAGTTTAGACACGAGGAGAAGATAAGGAACACACCCATTATCAAGAAATCACAATATGATTCTCTTTTTAAACTGTTCCTTAAAACACTAGTGCTTAGGAAATCTATTGGAGGCAGAAGCATTCAAGGGTAGCTTAGGGTTAGGGTTAGGGTTACGGTGAGGGTTAGGGTATGGCTTAGGGTACGGGTTCGGGGAGGGGTTCGGGTAGGGCGTAGGGTATGGGTTAGGGTTAGGGTTAGGGTTAGTGTTAGTGTTAGGGCTCGGTTTAGGGTACGGGTTAGGATTAGGGTACGCGTTAGTGTTAGTGTAGGGGTTAGGGTTAGGGTACGCGATAGGGTGAGGTTAGTTATTAAACCTATCCCACTCTCTAGATACCCCTTAGCACGTAAAGGAATATTATTTGGGGATCCAGCCATGGAGAAGAGTTTAGACACTAGGAGAAGATAAGGAACACACCCATTATCAAGAAATCACATTAGGATTATCTTTTTAACCTGTTCCTTAAAACACTAGTGCTTAGGAAATCTATTGGAGGCAGAAGCAGTCAAGGGTAGCTTAGGGTTAGGGTTAGGGTTAGGGTGCGGGTTAGGGTACGGCTTAGGGTACGGGTTCGGGGAGGGGTTCGGGTAGGGCGTAGGGTATGGGTTAGGGTTAGGGTTAGGGC
>NW_026645641.1:0-79550 GCF_949987535.1 Balaenoptera acutorostrata
CACAATTCTCCATGGCCCTTCTCATCACAATGCTCCAGAATTCTTGTCATCACAATGTTCCATGACCGTGTCATCACAATGCACCATGGCCCTTGTCATCACAATGCTCCATAATTCTTGTCATCACAATGTTCCATGACCGTGTCATTAAAATGCTCCAGAATTCTTGTCATCACAATGTTCCATGACCGTGTCATCACAATGCTCCATGGCCCTTGTCATCACAATGCTCCAAAATTCTTGTCATCACAATGTTCCATGACCGTGTCATCACAATGCTCCATGTCCCTTGTCATCACAATGCTCCAGAATTCTTGTCATCACAATGTTCCATGACCGTGTCATCACAATGCTCCATGGCCCTTGTCATCACAATGCTCCAGAATTTTTGTCATCACAATGTTCCATGACCGTGTCATCACAATGCTCTATAATTCTTGTCATCACAATGTTCCATGACCGTGTCATCACAATGCTCCATAATTCTTGTCATCACAATGTTCCATGACCGTGTCACCACAATGCTCCACAATTCTTGTCATCACAATGTTCCATGACCGTGTCATCACAATGCTACATGACACTGGTCATCACAGTTCTCCATGACCTTTGCCATCACAATGCTCTATATAGTTTTTCATGACAATTCTAAATGACCACTTTAATCAATTTGCTTGCTGACCATTTTCATCACATTTCTCTATTGTCATTACAATTCCCCATGACCCCTTTCTTCACAATGCACCATGATGCCTGTCATCACAATGCTCAATGGCTTTTGTTATCACAATGCTCCAGGACTAGATTCATCACAATACTCCATCCCCCTTGTCATCACGGTGCACAATGAAAACCTCTCATTACAATGCTCCGTGACACTTGTCATCACAATTCTCCATGGCCCTTGTCATCACAATGCTCCAGAATTCTTGTCACCACAATGTTCCATGACCGTGTCATCACAATGCTCCATGGCCCTTTTCATCACAATGCTCCAGAATTCTTGTCATCACCATGTTCCATGACCGTTTCATCACAATGCTCCATAGCCCTTGTCATCACAATGCTCCAGAATTCTTGTCATCACAATGTTCCATGACCGTGTCATCACAATGCTCCATGGCCCTTTTCATCACAATGCTCCAGATTGCTTGTCATCACAATGTTCCATGACCGTGTCTTCACAATGCCCCATGGCCCTTGTCATCACAATGCTCCATAATTCTTGTCATCACAAAGTTCCATGACCGTGTCATTAAAATGCTCCAGAATTCTTGTCATCACAATGTTCCATGACCATGTCATCACAATGCTCCATGGCCCTTGTCATCACAATTCTCCAGAATTCTTGTCATCACAATGTTCCATGACCGTGTCATCACAATGCTCCATGGCCTTTGTCATCACAATGCTCCAGAATTCTTGTCATCACAATGTTCCATGACCGTGTCATCACAATGCTCCATGGCCCTTGTCATCAGAATGCTCCAGAATTCTTGTCATCACAATGTTCCATGACCGTGTCATCACAATGCTCCATAATTCTTGTCATCACAATGTTCCATGACCGTGTCATCACAATGCTCCATAATTCTTGTCATCACAATGTTCCATGACCGTGTCACCACAATGCTTCATGGCCCTTGTCATCACAATGCTCCAGAATTCTTGTCATCACAATATTCCATGACCGTGTCATCACAATGCTCCATGGCCCTTTTCATCACAATGCTCCAGATTGCTTGTCATCACAAAGTTCCATGACCGTGTCATCACAATGCTCCAGAATTCTTGTCATCACCATGTTCCATGACCATGTCATCACAATTCTCCATGGCCCTTCTCATCACAATGCTCCAGAATTCTTGTCATCACAATGTTCCATGACCGTGTCATCACAATGCACCATGGCCCTTGTCATCACAATGCTCCATAATTCTTGTCATCACAATGTTCCATGACCGTGTCATTAAAATGCTCCAGAATTCTTGTCATCACAATGTTCCATGACCATGTCATCACAATGCTCCATGGCCCTTGTCATCACAATTCTCCAGAATTCTTGTCATCACAATGTTCCATGACCGTGTCATCACAATGCTCCATGGCCCTTGTCATCAAAATGCTCCAGAATTCTTGTCATCACAATGTTCCATGACCGTGTCATCACAATGCTCCATAATTCTTGTCATCACAATGTTCCATGACCGTGTCACCACAATGCTCGTTGGCCCTTGTCATCACAATGCTCCAGAATTCTTGTCATCACAATGTTCCATGACCGTGTCATCACAATGCTCCATGGCCCTTGTCATCACAATTCTCCAGAATTCTTGTCATCACAATGTTCCATGACCGTGTCATCACAATGCTCCATGGCCCTTGTCATCACAATGCTCCAGAATTCTTGTCATCACAATGTTCCATGACCGTGTCATCACAATGCTCCACAATTCTTGTCATCACAACGTTCCATGACCGTGTCATCACAATGCTAAATGACACTGGTCATCACAGTTCTCCATGACCTTTGCCATCACAATGCTCTATATAGTGTTTCATGACAATTCTAAATGACCACTTTAATCAATTTGCTTGCTGACCATTTTCATCACATTTCTCTATTGTCATTACAATTCCCCATGACCCCTTTCTTCAGAATGCTCCATGATGCCTGTCATCATAATGCTCAATGGCTTTTGTTATCACAATGCTCCAGGACCAGTTTCATCACAATACTCCATCCCCCTTGTCATCACGGTGCACAATGAAACCTCTCATTACAATGCTCCGTGACACATGTCATCACAATGCTCCATGGCCCTTGTCATCACAATGCTCCAGAATTCTTGTCATCATCATGTTCCATGACCATGTCATCACAATTCTCCATGGCCCTTCGCATCACAATGCTCCAGAATTCTTGTCATCACAATGTTCCATGACCGTGTCATCACAATGCTCCATGGCCCTTTTCATCACAATGCTCCAGATTGCTTGTCATCACAAAGTTCCATGACCATGTCATCACAATGCACCATGGCCTTTGTCATCACCGTGCTCCAGAATTCTTGTCATCACAATGTTCCATGACCGTGTCATCACAATGCTCCAGAATTCTTGTCATCACCATGTTCCATGACCATGTCATCACAATTCTCCATGGCCCTTCTCATCACAATGCTCCAGAATTCTTGTCATCACAATGTTCCATGACCGTGTCATCACAATGCTCCATGGCCCTTTTCATCACAATGCTCCAGATTGCTTGTCATCACAATGTTCCATGACCGTGTCATCACAATGCACCATGGCCCTTGTCATCACAATGCTCCATAATTCTTGTCATCACAATATTCCATGACCGTGTAATTAAAATGCTCCAGAATTCTTGTCATCACAATGTTCCATGACCATGTCATCACAATGCTCCATGGCCCTTGTCATCACAATTCTCCAGAATTCTTGTCATGACAATGTTCCATGACCGTGTCATCACAATGCTCCATGGCCCTTGTCATCACAATGCTCCAGAATTCTTGTCATCACAATGTTCCATGACCGTGTCATCACAATGCTCCATGTCCCTTGTCATCACAATGCTCCAGAATTCTTGTCATCACAATGTTCCATGACCGTGTCATCACAATGCTCCATGGCCCTTGTCATCACAATGCTCCAGAATTCTTGTCATCACAATGTTCCATGACCGTGTCATCACAATGCTCCATAATTCTTGTCATCACAATGTTCCATGACCGTGTCATCACAATGCTCCATAATTCTTGTCATCACAATGTTCCATGACCGTGTCATCACAATGCTCCATGGCCCTTGTCATCACAATGCTCCAGAATTCTTGTCATCACAATGTTCCATGACCGTGTCATCACAATGCTCCATGTCCCTTGTCATCACAATGCTCCAGAATTCTTGTCATCACAATGTTCCATGACCATGTCATCACAATGCTCCATAATTCTTGTCATCACAATGTTCCATGACCGTTTCATCACAATGCTCCATAATTCTTGACATCACAATGTTCCATGACCGTGTCACCACAATGCTCCACAATTCTTGTCATCACAATGCTCCAGAATTCTTGTCATCACAATGTTCCAAGACCGTGTCATCACAATGCGCCATGGCCCTTGTCATCACAATGCTCCAGAATTCTTGTCATCACAATGTTCCATGACCGTGTCATCACAATGCTCCATGGCCCATGTCATCACAATTCTCCAGAATTCTTGTCATCACATTGTTCCATGACCGTGTCATCACAATGCTCCATGGCCCTTGTCATCACAATGCTCCAGAATTCTTGTCATCACAATGTTCCATGACCGTGTCATCACAATGCTCCATTATTCTTGTCATCACAATGTTCCATGACCCTGTCACCACAATGCTCCACAATTCTTGTCATCACAATGTTCCATGACCGTGTCATCACAATGCTACATGACACTCGTCATCACAGTTCTCCATGATCTTTGCCATCACAATGCTCAATATAGTTTTTCATGACAATTCTAAATGACCACTTTAATCAATTTGCTTGCTGACCATTTTCATCACATTTCTCTATTGTCATTACAATTCCCCATGACCCCTTTCTTCACAATGCGCCATGATGCCTGTCATCACAATGCTCAATGGCTTTTGTTATCACAATGCTCCAGGACCACTTTCATCACAATACTCCATCGCCCTTGTCATCACGGTGCACAATGAAACCTCTCATTACAATGCTCCGTGACACTTGTCATCACAATTCTCCATGGCCCTTGTCATCACAATGCTCCAGAATTCTTGTCATCACCATGTTCCATGACTATGTCATCACAATTCTCCATGGCCCTTCACATCACAATGCTCCAGAATTCTTGTCATCACAATGTTCCATGACCGTGTCATCACAATGCTCCATGGCCCTTTTCATCACAATGCTCCAGAATTCTTGTCATCACCATGTTCCATGACCGTTTCATCACAATGCTCCATAGCCCTTGTCATCACAATGCTCCAGAATTCTTGTCATCACAATGTTCCATGACCGTGTCATCACAATGCACCATGGCCCTTGTCATCACAATGCTCCATAATTCTTGTCATCACAATGTTCCATGACCGTGTCATTAAAATGCTCCAGAATTCTTGTCATCACAATGTTCCATGACCATGTCATCACAATGCTCCATGGCCCTTGTCATCACAATTCTCCAGAATTCTTGTCATCACAATGTTCCATGACCGTGTCATCACAATGCTCCATGGCCCTTGTCATCACAATGCTCCAGAATTCTTGTCATCACAATGTTCCATGACCGTGTCATCACAATGCTCCATGGCCCTTGTCATCAAAATGCTCCAGAATTCTTGTCATCACAATGTTCCATGACCGTGTCATCACAATGCTCCATAATTCTTGTCATCACAATGTTCCATGACCGTGTCACCACAATGCTCGTTGGCCCTTGTCATCACAATGCTCCAGAATTCTTGTCATCACAATGTTCCATGACCGTGTCATCACAATGCTCCATGGCCCTTGTCATCACAATTCTCCAGAATTCTTGTCATCACAATGTTCCATGACCGTGTCATCACAATGCTCCATGGCCCTTGTCATCACAATGCTCCAGAATTCTTGTCATCACAATGTTCCATGACCGTGTCATCACAATCCTCCATGGCCCTTGTCATCAGAATGCTCCAGAATTCTTGTCATCACAATGTTCCATGACCGTGTCATCACAATGCTCCATAATTCTTGTCATCACAATGTTCCATGACCGTGTCATCACAATGCTCCATAATTCTTGTCATCACAATGTTCCATGACCGTGTCACCACAATGCTTCATGGCCCTTGTCATCACAATGCTCCAGAATTCTTGTCATCACAAAGTTCCATGACCGTGTCATCACAATGCTCCAGAATTCTTGTCATCACCATGTTCCATGACCGTGTCATCACAATTCTCCATGGCCCTTCTCATCACAATGCTCCAGAATTCTTGTCATCACAATGTTCCATGACCGTGTCATCACAATGCACCATGGCCCTTGTCATCACAATGCTCCATAATTCTTGTCATCACAATGTTCCATGACCGTGTCATTAAAATGCTCCAGAATTCTTGTCATCACAATGTTCCATGACCATGTCATCACAATGCTCCATGGCCCTTGTCATCACAATTCTCCAGAATTCTTGTCATCACAATGTTCCATGACCGTGTCATCACAATGCTCCATGGCCCTTGTCATCACAATGCTCCAGAATTCTTGTCATCACAATGTTCCATGACCGTGTCATCACAATGCTCCATGGCCCTTGTCATCACAATGCTCCAGAATTCTTGTCATCACCATGTTCCATGACCATGTCATCACAATTCTCCATGGCCCTTCGCATCACAATGCTCCAGAATTCTTGTCATCACAATGTTCCATGACCGTGTCATCACAATGCTCCATGGCCCTTTTCATTACAATGCTCCAGATTGCTTGTCATCACAAAGTTCCATGACCGTGTCATCACAATGCACCATGGCCTTTGTCATCACCATGCTCCATAATTCTTGTCATCACAATGTTCCATGACCGTGTCATTAAAATGCTCCAGAATTCTTGTCATCACAATGTTCCATGACCATGTCATCACAATGCTCCATGGCCCTTGTCATCACAATTCTCCAGAATTCTTGTCATCACAATGTTCCATGACCGTGTCATCACAATGCTCCATGGCCCTTGTCATCACAATGCTCCAGAATCTTGTCATCACAATGTTCCATGACCGTGTCATCACAATGCTCCATGGCCCTTGTCATCACAATGCTCCAGAATTCTTGTCATCACAATGTTCCATGACCGTGTCATCACAATGCTCCATAATTCTTGTCATCACAATGTTCCATGACCGTGTCACCACAATGCTCGTTGGCCCTTGTCATCACAATGCTCCAGAATTCTTGTCATCACAATGTTCCATGACCGTGTCATCACAATGCTCCATGGCCCTTGTCATCACAATGCTCCAAAATTCTTGTCATCACAATGTTCCATGACCGTGTCATCACAATGCTCCATGTCCCTTGTCATCACAATGCTCCAGAATTCTTGTCATCACAATGTTCCATGACCGTGTCATCACAATCCTCCATGGCCCTTGTCATCACAATGCTCCAGAATTTTTGTCATCACAATGTTCCATGACCGTGTCATCACAATGCTCTATAATTCTTGTCATCACAATGTTCCATGACCGTGTCATCACAATGCTCCATAATTCTTGTCATCACAATGTTCCATGACCGTGTCACCACAATGCTCCACAATTCTTGTCATCACAATGTTCCATGACCGTGTCATCACAATGCTACATGACACTGGTCATCACAGTTCTCCATGACCTTTGCCATCACAATGCTCTATATAGTTTTTCATGACAATTCTAAATGACCACTTTAATCAATTTGCTTGCTGACCATTTTCATCACATTTCTCTATTGTCATTACAATTCCCCATGACCCCTTTCTTCACAATGCACCATGATGCCTGTCATCACAATGCTCAATGGCTTTTGTTATCACAATGCTCCAGGACTAGATTCATCACAATACTCCATCCCCCTTGTCATCACGGTGCACAATGAAACCTCTCATTACAATGCTCCGTGACACTTGTCATCACAATTCTCCATGGCCCTTGTCATCACAATGCTCCAGAATTCTTGTCACCACAATGTTCCATGACCGTGTCATCACAATGCTCCATGGCCCTTTTCATCACAATGCTCCAGAATTCTTGTCATCACCATGTTCCATGACCGTTTCATCACAATGCTCCATAGCCCTTGTCATCACAATGCTCCAGAATTCTTGTCATCACAATGTTCCATGACCGTGTCATCACAATGCTCCATGGCCCTTTTCATCACAATGCTCCAGATTGCTTGTCATCACAATGTTCCATGACCGTGTCTTCACAATGCCCCATGGCCCTTGTCATCACAATGCTCCATAATTCTTGTCATCACAAAGTTCCATGACCGTGTCATTAAAATGCTCCAGAATTCTTGTCATCACAATGTTCCATGACCATGTCATCACAATGCTCCATGGCCCTTGTCATCACAATTCTCCAGAATTCTTGTCATCACAATGTTCCATGACCGGGTCATCACAATGCTCCATGGCCTTTGTCATCACAATGCTCCAGAATTCTTGTCATCACAATGTTCCATGACCGTGTCATCACAATGCTCCATAATTCTTGTCATCACAATGTTCCATGACCGTGTCATCACAATGCTCCATAATTCTTGTCATCACAATGTTCCATGACCGGGTCATCACAATGCTCCATGGCCCTTGTCATCAGAATGCTCCAGAATTCTTGTCATCACAATGTTCCATGACCGTGTCATCACAATGCTCCATAATTCTTGTCATCACAATGTTCCATGACCGTGTCATCACAATGCTCCATAATTCTTGTCATCACAATGTTCCATGACCGTGTCACCACAATGCTTCATGGCCCTTGTCATCACAATGCTCCAGAATTCTTGTCATCACAATATTCCATGACCGTGTCATCACAATGCTCCATGGCCCTTTTCATCACAATGCTCCAGATTGCTTGTCATCACAAAGTTCCATGACCGTGTCATCACAATGCTCCAGAATTCTTGTCATCACCATGTTCCATGACCATGTCATCACAATTCTCCATGGCCCTTCTCATCACAATGCTCCAGAATTCTTGTCATCACAATGTTCCATGACCGTGTCATCACAATGCACCATGGCCCTTGTCATCACAATGCTCCATAATTCTTGTCATCACAATGTTCCATGACCGTGTCATTAAAATGCTCCAGAATTCTTGTCATCACAATGTTCCATGACCATGTCATCACAATGCTCCATGGCCCTTGTCATCACAATTCTCCAGAATTCTTGTCATCACAATGTTCCATGACCGTGTCATCACAATGCTCCATGGCCCTTGTCATCACAATGCTCCAGAATTCTTGTCATCACAATGTTCCATGACCGTGTCATCACAATGCTCCATGGCCCTTGTCATCAAAATGCTCCAGAATTCTTGTCATCACAATGTTCCATGACCGTGTCATCACAATGCTCCATAATTCTTGTCATCACAATGTTCCATGACCGTGTCACCACAATGCTCGTTGGCCCTTGTCATCACAATGCTCCAGAATTCTTGTCATCACAATGTTCCATGACCGTGTCATCACAATGCTCCATGGCCCTTGTCATCACAATTCTCCAGAATTCTTGTCATCACAATGTTCCATGACCGTGTCATCACAATGCTCCATGGCCCTTGTCATCACAATGCTCCAGAATTCTTGTCATCACAATGTTCCATGACCGTGTCATCACAATGCTCCACAATTCTTGTCATCACAACGTTCCATGACCGTGTCATCACAATGCTAAATGACACTGGTCATCACAGTTCTCCATGACCTTTGCCATCACAATGCTCTATATAGTGTTTCATGACAATTCTAAATGACCACTTTAATCAATTTGCTTGCTGACCATTTTCATCACATTTCTCTATTGTCATTACAATTCCCCATGACCCCTTTCTTCAGAATGCTCCATGATGCCTGTCATCATAATGCTCAATGGCTTTTGTTATCACAATGCTCCAGGACCAGTTTCATCACAATACTCCATCCCCCTTGTCATCACGGTGCACAATGAAACCTCTCATTACAATGCTCCGTGACACATGTCATCACAATGCTCCATGGCCCTTGTCATCACAATGCTCCAGAATTCTTGTCATCATCATGTTCCATGACCATGTCATCACAATTCTCCATGGCCCTTCGCATCACAATGCTCCAGAATTCTTGTCATCACAATGTTCCATGACCGTGTCATCACAATGCTCCATGGCCCTTTTCATCACAATGCTCCAGATTGCTTGTCATCACAAAGTTCCATGACCATGTCATCACAATGCACCATGGCCTTTGTCATCACCGTGCTCCAGAATTCTTGTCATCACAATGTTCCATGACCGTGTCATCACAATGCTCCAGAATTCTTGTCATCACCATGTTCCATGACCATGTCATCACAATTCTCCATGGCCCTTCTCATCACAATGCTCCAGAATTCTTGTCATCACAATGTTCCATGACCGTGTCATCACAATGCTCCATGGCCCTTTTCATCACAATGCTCCAGATTGCTTGTCATCACAATGTTCCATGACCGTGTCATCACAATGCACCATGGCCCTTGTCATCACAATGCTCCATAATTCTTGTCATCACAATATTCCATGACCGTGTAATTAAAATGCTCCAGAATTCTTGTCATCACAATGTTCCATGACCATGTCATCACAATGCTCCATGGCCCTTGTCATCACAATTCTCCAGAATTCTTGTCATGACAATGTTCCATGACCGTGTCATCACAATGCTCCATGGCCCTTGTCATCACAATGCTCCAGAATTCTTGTCATCACAATGTTCCATGACCGTGTCATCACAATGCTCCATGGCCCTTGTCATCACAATGCTCCAGAATTCTTGTCATCACAATGTTCCATGACCGTGTCATCACAATGCTCCATGGCCCTTGTCATCACAATGCTCCAGAATTCTTGTCATCACAATGTTCCATGACCGTGTCATCACAATGCTCCATAATTCTTGTCATCACAATGTTCCATGACCGTGTCATCACAATGCTCCATAATTCTTGTCATCACAATGTTCCATGACCGTGTCATCACAATGCTCCATGGCCCTTGTCATCACAATGCTCCAGAATTCTTGTCATCACAATGTTCCAGGACCGTGTCATCACAATGCTCCATGTCCCTTGTCATCACAATGCTCCAGAATTCTTGTCATCACAATGTTCCATGACCGTGTCATCACAATGCTCCATGACCCTTGTCATCACAATGCTCCAGAATTCTTGTCATCACAATGTTCCATGACCGTGTCATCACAATGCTCCATAATTCTTGTCATCACAATGTTCCATGACCGTGTCATCACAATGCTCCAGAATTCTTGTCATCACAATGTTCCATGACCGTGTCATCACAATGCTCCATGGCCCTTGTCATCACAATGCTCCAGAATTCTTGTCATCACAATGTTCCATGACCATGTCATCACAATGCTCCATAATTCTTGTCATCACAATGTTCCATGACCGTTTCATCACAATGCTCCATAATTCTTGACATCACAATGTTCCATGACCGTGTCACCACAATGCTCCACAATTCTTGTCATCACAATGCTCCAGAATTCTTGTCATCACAATGTTCCAAGACCGTGTCATCACAATGCGCCATGGCCCTTGTCATCACAATGCTCCAGAATTCTTGTCATCACAATGTTCCATGACCGTGTCATCACAATGCTCCATGGCCCATGTCATCACAATTCTCCAGAATTCTTGTCATCACATTGTTCCATGACCGTGTCATCACAATGCTCCATGGCCCTTGTCATCACAATGCTCCAGAATTCTTGTCATCACAATGTTCCATGACCGTGTCATCACAATGCTCCATTATTCTTGTCATCACAATGTTCCATGACCCTGTCACCACAATGCTCCACAATTCTTGTCATCACAATGTTCCATGACCGTGTCATCACAATGCTACATGACACTCGTCATCACAGTTCTCCATGATCTTTGCCATCACAATGCTCTATATAGTTTTTCATGACAATTCTAAATGACCACTTTAATCAATTTGCTTGCTGACCATTTTCATCACATTTCTCTATTGTCATTACAATTCCCCATGACCCCTTTCTTCACAATGCGCCATGATGCCTGTCATCACAATGCTCAATGGCTTTTGTTATCACAATGCTCCAGGACCACTTTCATCACAATACTCCATCGCCCTTGTCATCACGGTGCACAATGAAACCTCTCATTACAATGCTCCGTGACACTTGTCATCACAATTCTCCATGGCCCTTGTCATCACAATGCTCCAGAATTCTTGTCATCACCATGTTCCATGACTATGTCATCACAATTCTCCATGGCCCTTCACATCACAATGCTCCAGAATTCTTGTCATCACAATGTTCCATGACCGTGTCATCACAATGCTCCATGGCCCTTTTCATCACAATGCTCCAGATTGCTTGTGATCACAAAGTTCCATGACCGTGTCATCACAATGCACCATGGCCTTTGTCATCACCATGCTCCAGAATTCTTGTCATCACAATGTTCCATGACCGTGTCATCACAATGCTCCATGGCCCTTGTCATCACAATGCTCCAGAATTCTTGTCACCACAATGTTCCATGACCGTGTCATCACAATGCTCCATGGCCCTTTTCATCACAATGCTCCAGAATTCTTGTCATCACCATGTTCCATGACCGTGTCATCACAATGCTCCATGGCCCTTGTCATCACAATGCTCCAGAATTCTTGTCATCACAATGTTCCATGACTGTGTCATCACAATGCTCCATGGCCCTTTTCATCACAATGCTCCAGATTGCTTGTCATCACAATGTTCCATGACCGTGTCTTCACAATGCACCATGGCCCTTGTCATCACAATGCTCCATAATTCTTGTCATCACAATGTTCCATGACCGTGTCATTAAAATGCTCCAGAATTCTTGTCATCACAATGTTCCATGACCATGTCATCACAATGCTCCATGGCCCTTGTCATCACAATGCTCCAGAATTTTTGTCATCACAATGTTCCATGACCGTGTCATCACAATGCTCCATGGCCCTTGTCATCACAATGCTCCAGAATTCTTGTCATCACAATGTTCCATGACCGTGTCATCACAATGCTCCATAATTCTTGTCATCACAATGTTCCATGACCGTGTCATCACAATGCTCCATAATTCTTGTCATCACAATGTTCCATGACCGTGTCACCACAATGCTCCATGGCCCTTGTCATCACAATGCTCCAGAATTCTTGTCATCACAATGTTCCATGACCGTGTCATCACAATGCTCCATGGCCCTTGTCATCACAATGCTCCAGAATTCTTGTCACCACAATGTTCCATGACCATGTCATCACAATGCTCCATGGCCCTTGTCATCACAATTCTCCAGAATTCTTGTCATGACAATGTTCCATGACCGTGTCATCACAATGCTCCATGGCCCTTGTCATCACAATGCTCCAGAATTCTTGTCATCACAATGTTCCATGACCGTGTCATCACAATGCTCCATGTCCCTTGTCATCACAATGCTCCAGAATTCTTGTCATCACAATGTTCCATGACCGTGTCATCACAATGCTCCATGGCCCTTGTCATCACAATGCTCCAGAATTCTTGTCATCACAATGTTCCATGACCGTGTCATCACAATGCTCCATAATTCTTGTCATCACAATGTTCCATGACCGTGTCATCACAATGCTCCAGAATTCTTGTCATCACAATGTTCCATGACCGTGTCATCACAATGCTCTATATAGTTTTTCATGACAATTCTAAATGACCACTTTAATCACTTTGCTTGCTGACCATTTTCGTCACATTTCTCTATTGTCATTACAATTCCCCATGACCCCTTTCTTCACAATGCTCCATGATGCCTCTCATCACAATGCTCAATGGCTTTTGTTATCACAATGCTCTAGGACCAGTTTCATCACAATACTCCATCCCCCTTCTCATCACGGTGCATAATGAAAAGTTTCATTACAATGCTCCATGACAAATGTCATCACAATGCTCTAGAATTCTTGTCATCACAATGTTCCATGACCATGTCATCACAATTCTCCATGGCCCTTTTCATCATATTGCTCCAGAATTCTTATCATCACAATGCTCCATGACACTTGTCATCACAATGCTCCATGGCCTTTGTCATCACAATGCTCCAGAATTCTTGTCATCACAATGTTCCATGACCGTGTCATCACAATGCTCCATGGCCCATGTCATCACAATTCTCCAGAATTCTTGTCATCACAATGTTCCATGACCGTGTCATCACAATGCTCCATGGCCCTTGTCATCACAATGCTCCAGAATTCTTGTCATCACAATGTTCCATGACCGTGTCATCACAATGCTCCATAATTCTTGTCATCACAATGTTCCATGACCGTGTCATCACAATGCTCCATGGCCCTTGTCATCACAATGCTCCAGAATTCTTGTCATCACAATGTTCCATGACCGTGTCATCACAATGCTCCATGTCCCTTGTCATCACAATGCTCCAGAATTCTTGTCATCACAATGTTCCATGACCGTGTCATCACAATGCTCCATGGCCCTTGTCATCACAATGCTCCAGAATTCTTGTCATCACAATGTTCCATGACCGTGTCATCACAATGCTCCATAATTCTTGTCATCACAATGTTCCATGACCGTGTCATCACAATGCTCCAGAATTCTTGTCATCACAATGTTCCATGACCGTGTCATCACAATGCTCCATGGCCCTTGTCATCACAATGCTCCAGAATTCTTGTCATCACAATGTTCCATGACCATGTCATCACAATGCTCCATAATTCTTGTCATCACAATGTTCCATGACCGTTTCATCACAATGCTCCATAATTCTTGACATCACAATGTTCCATGACCGTGTCACCACAATGCTCCACAATTCTTGTCATCACAATGCTCCAGAATTCTTGTCATCACAATGTTCCAAGACCGTGTCATCACAATGCGCCATGGCCCTTGTCATCACAATGCTCCAGAATTCTTGTCATCACAATGTTCCATGACCGTGTCATCACAATGCTCTATATAGTTTTTCATGACAATTCTAAATGACCACTTTAATCACTTTGCTTGCTGACCATTTTCGTCACATTTCTCTATTGTCATTACAATTCCCCATGACCCCTTTCTTCACAATGCTCCATGATGCCTCTCATCACAATGCTCAATGGCTTTTGTTATCACAATGCTCTAGGACCAGTTTCATCACAATACTCCATCCCCCTTCTCATCACGGTGCATAATGAAAAGTTTCATTACAATGCTCCATGACAAATGTCATCACAATGCTCTAGAATTCTTGTCATCACAATGTTCCATGACCATGTCATCACAATTCTCCATGGCCCTTTTCATCATATTGCTCCAGAATTCTTATCATCACAATGCTCCATGACACTTGTCATCACAATGCTCCATGGCCTTTGTCATCACAATGCTCCAGAATTCTTGTCATCACAATGTTCCATGACCATGTCATCACAATGCTCCATGGCCCATGTCATCACAATTCTCCAGAATTCTTGTCATCACAATGTTCCATGACCGTGTCATCACAATGCTCCATGGCCCTTGTCATCACAATGCTCCAGAATTCTTGTCATCACAATGTTCCATGACCGTGTCATCACAATGCTCCAGAATTCTTGTCATCACAATGTTCCATGACCGTGTCATCACAATGCTCCATGGCCCTTGTCATCACAATGCTCCAGAATTCTTGTCATCACAATGTTCCATGACCATGTCATCACAATGGTCCATGGCCCTTGTCAGCACAATGCTCCAGAATTCTTGTCATCACAATGTTCCATGACCGTGTCATCACAATGCTCCATGGCCCTTGTCATCACAATGCTCCAGAATTCTTGTCATCACAATGTTCCATGACCGTGTCATCACAATGCTCCATGGCCCTTGTCATCACAATGCTCCAGAATTCTTGTCATCACAATGTTCCATGACCGTGTCATCACAATGCTCCAGAATTCTTGTCATCACAATGTTCCATGACCGTGTCATCACAATGCTCTATATAGTTTTTCATGACAATTCTAAATGACCACTTTAATCACTTTGCTTGCTGACCATTTTCGTCACATTTCTCTATTGTCATTACAATTCCCCATGACCCCTTTCTTCACAATGCTCCATGATGCCTCTCATCACAATGCTCAATGGCTTTTGTTATCACAATGCTCTAGGACCAGTTTCATCACAATACTCCATCCCCCTTCTCATCACGGTGCATAATGAAAAGTTTCATTACAATGCTCCATGACAAATGTCATCACAATGCTCTAGAATTCTTGTCATCACAATGTTCCATGACCATGTCATCACAATTCTCCATGGCCCTTTTCATCATATTGCTCCAGAATTCTTATCATCACAATGCTCCATGACACTTGTCATCACAATGCTCCATGGCCTTTGTCATCACAATGCTCCAGAATTCTTGTCATCACAATGTTCCATGACCGTGTCATCACAATGCTCCATGGCCCATGTCATCACAATTCTCCAGAATTCTTGTCATCACAATGTTCCATGACCGTGTCATCACAATGCTCCATGGCCCTTGTCATCACAATGCTCCAGAATTCTTGTCATCACAATGTTCCATGACCGTGTCATCACAATGCTCCATAATTCTTGTCATCACAATGTTCCATGACCGTGTCATCACAATGCTCCATGGCCCTTGTCATCACAATGCTCCAGAATTCTTGTCATCACAATGTTCCATGACCGTGTCATCACAATGCTCCATGTCCCTTGTCATCACAATGCTCCAGAATTCTTGTCATCACAATGTTCCATGACCGTGTCATCACAATGCTCCATGGCCCTTGTCATCACAATGCTCCAGAATTCTTGTCATCACAATGTTCCATGACCGTGTCATCACAATGCTCCATAATTCTTGTCATCACAATGTTCCATGACCGTGTCATCACAATGCTCCAGAATTCTTGTCATCACAATGTTCCATGACCGTGTCATCACAATGCTCCATGGCCCTTGTCATCACAATGCTCCAGAATTCTTGTCATCACAATGTTCCATGACCATGTCATCACAATGCTCCATAATTCTTGTCATCACAATGTTCCATGACCGTTTCATCACAATGCTCCATAATTCTTGACATCACAATGTTCCATGACCGTGTCACCACAATGCTCCACAATTCTTGTCATCACAATGCTCCAGAATTCTTGTCATCACAATGTTCCAAGACCGTGTCATCACAATGCGCCATGGCCCTTGTCATCACAATGCTCCAGAATTCTTGTCATCACAATGTTCCATGACCGTGTCATCACAATGCTCTATATAGTTTTTCATGACAATTCTAAATGACCACTTTAATCACTTTGCTTGCTGACCATTTTCGTCACATTTCTCTATTGTCATTACAATTCCCCATGACCCCTTTCTTCACAATGCTCCATGATGCCTCTCATCACAATGCTCAATGGCTTTTGTTATCACAATGCTCTAGGACCAGTTTCATCACAATACTCCATCCCCCTTCTCATCACGGTGCATAATGAAAAGTTTCATTACAATGCTCCATGACAAATGTCATCACAATGCTCTAGAATTCTTGTCATCACAATGTTCCATGACCATGTCATCACAATTCTCCATGGCCCTTTTCATCATATTGCTCCAGAATTCTTATCATCACAATGCTCCATGACACTTGTCATCACAATGCTCCATGGCCTTTGTCATCACAATGCTCCAGAATTCTTGTCATCACAATGTTCCATGACCGTGTCATCACAATGCTCCATGGCCCATGTCATCACAATTCTCCAGAATTCTTGTCATCACAATGTTCCATGACCGTGTCATCACAATGCTCCATGGCCCTTGTCATCACAATGCTCCAGAATTCTTGTCATCACAATGTTCCATGACCGTGTCATCACAATGCTCCAGAATTCTTTTCATCACAATGTTCCATGACCGTGTCATCACAATGCTCCAGAATTCTTGTCATCACAATGTTCCATGACCGTGTCATCACAATGCTCCATGGCCCTTGTCATCACAATGCTCCAGAATTCTTGTCATCACAATGTTCCATGACCATGTCATCACAATGCTCCATAATTCTTGTCATCACAATGTTCCATGACCGTTTCATCACAATGCTCCATAATTCTTGACATCACAATGTTCCATGACCGTGTCACCACAATGCTCCACAATTCTTGTCATCACAATGCTCCAGAATTCTTGTCATCACAATGTTCCAAGACCGTGTCATCACAATGCGCCATGGCCCTTGTCATCACAATGCTCCAGAATTCTTGTCATCACAATGTTCCATGACCGTGTCATCACAATGCTCTATATAGTTTTTCATGACAATTCTAAATGACCACTTTAATCACTTTGCTTGCTGACCATTTTCGTCACATTTCTCTATTGTCATTACAATTCCCCATGACCCCTTTCTTCACAATGCTCCATGATGCCTCTCATCACAATGCTCAATGGCTTTTGTTATCACAATGCTCTAGGACCAGTTTCATCACAATACTCCATCCCCCTTCTCATCACGGTGCATAATGAAAAGTTTCATTACAATGCTCCATGACAAATGTCATCACAATGCTCTAGAATTCTTGTCATCACAATGTTCCATGACCATGTCATCACAATTCTCCATGGCCCTTTTCATCATATTGCTCCAGAATTCTTATCATCACAATGCTCCATGACACTTGTCATCACAATGCTCCATGGCCTTTGTCATCACAATGCTCCAGAATTCTTGTCATCACAATGTTCCATGACCGTGTCATCACAATGCTCCATGGCCCATGTCATCACAATTCTCCAGAATTCTTGTCATCACAATGTTCCATGACCGTGTCATCACAATGCTCCATGGCCCTTGTCATCACAATGCTCCAGAATTCTTGTCATCACAATGTTCCATGACCATGTCATCACAATGCTCCATAATTCTTGTCATCACAATGTTCCATGACCGTTTCATCACAATGCTCCATAATTCTTGACATCACAATGTTCCATGACCGTGTCACCACAATGCTCCACAATTCTTGTCATCACAATGCTCCAGAATTCTTGTCATCACAATGTTCCAAGACCGTGTCATCACAATGCGCCATGGCCCTTGTCATCACAATGCTCCAGAATTCTTGTCATCACAATGTTCCATGACCGTGTCATCACAATGCTACATGACACTCGTCATCACAGTTCTCCATGACCTTTGCCATCACAATGCTCTATATAGTTTTTCATGACAATTCTAAATGACCACTTTAATCAATTTGCTTGCTGACCATTTTCATCACATTTCTCTATTGTCATTACAATTCCCCATGACCCCTTTCTTCACAATGCGCCATGATGCCTGTCATCACAATGCTCAATGGCTTTTGTTATCACAATGCTCCAGGACCACTTTCATCACAATACTCCATCGCCCTTGTCATCACGGTGCACAATGAAACCTCTCATTACAATGCTCCGTGACACTTGTCATCACAATTCTCCATGGCCCTTGTCATCACAATGCTCCAGAATTCTTGTCATCACCATGTTCCATGACCATGTCATCACAATTCTCCATGGCCCTTCACATCACAATGCTCCAGAATTCTTGTCATCACAATGTTCCATGACCGTGTCATCACAATGCTCCATGGCCCTTTTCATCACAATGCTCCAGATTGCTTGTGATCACAAAGTTCCATGACCGTGTCATCACAATGCACCATGGCCTTTGTCATCACCATGCTCCAGAATTCTTGTCATCACAATGTTCCATGACCGTGTCATCACAATGCTCCATGGCCCTTGTCATCACAATGCTCCAGAATTCTTGTCACCACAATGTTCCATGACCGTGTCATCACAATGCTCCATGGCCCTTTTCATCACAATGCTCCAGAATTCTTGTCATCACCATGTTCCATGACCGTGTCATCACAATGCTCCATGGCCCTTGTCATCACAATGCTCCAGAATTCTTGTCATCACAATGTTCCATGACCGTGTCATCACAATGCTCCATGGCCCTTTTCATCACAATGCTCCAGATTGCTTGTCATCACAATGTTCCATGACCGTGTCTTCACAATGCACCATGGCCCTTGTCATCACAATGCTCCATAATTCTTGTCATCACAATGTTCCATGACCGTGTCATCACAATGCTCCATGGCCCTTGTCATCACAATGCTCCAGAATTCTTGTCATCACAATGTTCCATGACCGTGTCATCACAATGCTCCATAATTCTTGTCATCACAATGTTCCATGACCGTGTCATCACAATGCTCCATAATTCTTGTCATCACAATGTTCCATGACCGTGTCACCACAATGCTCCATGGCCCTTGTCATCACAATGCTCCAGAATTCTTGTCATCACGATATTCCATGACTGTGTCATCACAATGCTCCATGGCCGTTGTCATCACAATTCTCCAGAATTCTTGTCATCACAATGTTCCATGACCGTGTCATCACAATGCTCCATGGCCCTTGTCATCACAATGCTCCAGAATTCTTGTCATCACAATGTTCCATGACCGTGTCATCACAATGCTCCATAATTCTTGTCATCACAATGTTCCATGACCGTGTCATCACAATGCTCCATAATTCTTGTCATCACAATGTTCCATGACCGTGTCACCACAATGCTCCACAATTCTTGTCATCACAATGTTCCATGACCGTGTCATCACAATGCTACATGACACTGGTCATCACAGTTCTCCATGACCTTTGCCATCACAATGCTCTATATAGTTTTTCATGACAATTCTAAATGACCACTTTAATCAATTTGCTTGCTGACCATTTTCATCACATTTCTCTATTGTCATTACAATTGCCCATGACACCTTTCTTCACAATGCTCCATGATGCCTGTCATCACAATGCTCAATGGCTTTTGTTATCACAATGCTCCAGGACCAGTTTCATCACAATACTCCATCCCCCTTGTCATCACGGTGCACAATGAAACCTCTCATTACAATGCTCCGTGACACTTGTCATCACAATGCTCCATGGCCCTTGTCATCACAATGCTCCAGAATTCTTGTCATCACCATGTTCCATGACCATGTCATCACAATTCTCCATGGCCCTTCGCATCACAATGCTCCAGAATTCTTGTCATCACAATGTTCCATGACCGTGTCATCACAATGCTCCATGGCCCTTTTCATCACAATGCACCAGATTGCTTGTCATCACAAAGTTCCATGACCATGTCATCACAATGCACCTTGGCCTTTGTCATCACCATGCTCCAGAATTCTTGTCATCACAATGTTCCATGACCGTGTCATCACAATGCTCCAGAATTCTTGTCATCACCATGTTCCATGACCATGTCATCACAATCCTCCATGGCCCTTCTCATCACAATGCTCCAGAATTCTTGTCATCACAATGTTCCATGACCGTGTCATCACAATGCACCATGGCCCTTGTCATCACAATGCTCCAGAATTCTTGTCATCACAATGTTCCATGAACGTGTCATCACAATGCTCCATAATTCTTGTCATCACAATGTTTCATGACCGTGTCACCACAATGCTCCATAGCCCTTGTCATCACAATGCTCCAGAATTCTTGTCACCACAATGTTCCATGACCGTGTCATTAAAATGCTCCAGAATTCTTGTCATCACAATGTTCCATGACCGTGTCATCACAATGCTCCATGGCCCTTGTCATCCCAATGCTCCAGAATTCTTGTCACCACAATGTTCCATGACCGTGTCATCACAATGCTCCATGGCCCTTTTCATCACAATGCTCCAGAATTCTTGTCATCACCATGTTCCATGACCGTGTCATCACAATGCTCCATGGCCCTTGTCATCACAATGCTCAAGAATTCTTGTCATCACAATGTTCCATGACCGTGTCATCACAATGCTCCATGGCCCTTTTCATCACAATGCTCCAGATTGCTTGTCATCACAATGTTCCATGACTGTGTCTTCACAATGCACCATGGCCCTTGTCATCACAATGCTCCATAATTCTTGTCATCACAATGTTCCATGACCGTGTCATCACAATGCTCCAGAATTCTTGTCATGACAATGTTCCATGACCATGTCATCACAATGCTCCATGGCCCTTGTCATCACAATTCTCCAGCATTCTTGTCATCACAATGTTCCATGACCGTGTCATCACAATGCTCCATGGCCTTTGTCATCACAATGCTCCAGAATTCTTGTCATCACAATGTTCCATGACCGTGTCATCACAATGCTCCATGGCCCTTGTCATCACAATGCTCCAGAATTCTTGTCATCACAATGTTCCATGACCGTGTCATCACAATGCTCCATGGCCCTTGTCATAACAATGCTCCAGAATTCTTGTCATCACAATGTTCCATGACCGTGTCATCACAATGCTACATAATTCTTGTCATCACAATGTTCCATGACCGTGTCATCACAAGGCTCCATAATTCTTGTCATCACAATGTTCCATGACCGTGTCACCACAATGCTCCATGGCCCTTGTCATCACAATGCTCCAGAATTCTTGTCATCACAATATTCCATGACTGTGTCATCACAATGCTCCATGGCCCTTGTCATCACAATTCTCCAGAATTCTTGTCATCACAATGTTCCATGACCGTGTCATCACAATGCTCCATGGCCCTTGTCATCACAATGCTCCAGAATTCTTGTCATCACAATGTTCCATGACCGTGTCATCACAATGCTCCATAATTCTTGTCATCACAATGTTCCATGACCGTGTCATCACAATGCTCCATAATTCTTGTCATCACAATGTTCCATGACCGTGTCACCACAATGCTCCACAATTCTTGTCATCACAATGTTCCATGACTGTGTCATCACAATGCTACATGACACTGGTCATCACAGTTCTCCATGACCTTTGCCATCACAATGCTCTATATAGTTTTTCATGACAATTCTAAAAGACCACTTTAATCAATTTGCTTGCTGACCATTTTCATCACATTTCTCTATTGTCATTACAATTCCCCATGACCCCTTTCTTCACAATGCTCCATGATGCCTGTCATCACAATGCTCAAAGGCTTTTGTTATCACAATGCTTCAGGACCAGTTTCATCACAATACTCCATCCCCCTTGTCATCACGGTGCACAATGAAACCTCTCATTACAATGCTCCGTGACACTTGGCATCACAATGCTCCATGGCCCTTGTCATCACAATGCTCCAGAATTCTTGTCATCACCATGTTCCATGACCATGTCATCACAATTCTCCATGGCCCTTCGCATCACAATGCTCCAGATTGCTTGTCATCACAAAGTTCCATGACCGTGTCATCACAATGCACCATGGCCTTTGTCATCACCATGCTCCAGAATTCTTGTCATCACAATGTTCCATGACCATGTCATCACAATTCTCCATGGCCCTTCTCATCACAATGCTCCAGAATTCTTGTCATCACAATGTTCCATGACCGTGTCATCACAATGCACCATGGCCCTTGTCATCACAATGCTCCATAATTCTTGTCATCACAATGTTCCATGACCGTGTCATTAAAATGCTCCAGAATTCTTGTCATCACAATGTTCCATGACCATGTCATCACAATGCTCCATGGCCCTTGTCATCACAATTCTCCAGAATTCTTGTCATCACAATGTTCCATGACCGTGTCATCACAATGCTCCATGGCCCTTGTCATCACAATGCTCCAGAATTCTTTTCATCACAATGTTCCATGACCGTGTCATCACAATGCTCCATGGCCCCTGTCATCACAATGCTCCAGAATTCTTGTCATCACAATGTTCCATGACCGTGTCATCACAATGCTCCATGGCCCTTGTCCTCACAATGCTCCAGAATTCTTGTCATCACAATGTTCCATGACCGTGTCATCACAATGCTCCATAATTCTTGTCATCACAATGTTCCATGACCGTGTCATCACAATGCTCCATAATTCTTGTCATCACAATGTTCCATGACCGTGTCACCACAATGCTCCACAATTCTTGTCATCACAATGTTCCATGACCGTGTCATCACAATGCTACATGACACTGGTCATCACAGTTCTCCATGACCTTTGCCATCACAATGCTCTATATAGTTTTTCATGACAATTCTAAATGACCACTTTAATCAATTTGCTTGCTGACCATTTTCATCACATTTCTCTATTGTCATTACAATTCCCCATGACCCCTTTCTTCACAATGCGCCATGATGCCTGTCATCACAATGCTCAATGGCTTTTGTTATCACAATGCTCCAGGACTAGATTCATCACAATACTCCATCCCCCTTGTCATCACGGTGCACAATGAAACCTCTCATTACAATGCTCCGTGACACTTGTCATCACAATTCTCCATGGCCCTTTTCATCACAATGCTCCAGAATTCTTGTCACCACAATGTTACATGACCGTGTCATCACAATGCTCCATGGCCCTTTTCATCACAATGCTCCAGAATTCTTGTCATCACCATGTTCCATGACCGTTTCATCACAATGCTCCATAGCCCTTGTCATCACAATGCTCCAGAATTCTTGTCATCACAATGTTCCATGACCGTGTCATCACAATGCTCCATGGCCCTTTTCATCACAATGCTCCAGATTGCTTGTCATCACAATGTTCCATGACCGTGTCTTCACAATGCCCCATGGCCCTTGTCATCACAATGCTCCATAATTCTTGTCATCACAAAGTTCCATGAAAGTGTCATTAAAATGCTACAGAATTCTTGTCATCACAATGTTCCATGACCATGTCATCACAATGCTCCATGGCCCTTGTCATCACAATTCTCCAGAATTCTTGTCATCACAATGTTCCATGACCGTGTCATCACAATGCTCCATGGCCTTTTTCATCACAATGCTCCAGAATTCTTGTCATCACAATGTTCCATGACCGTGTCATCACAATGCTCCATGGCCCTTGTCATCACAATGCTCCAGAATTCTTGTCATCACAATGTTCCATGACCGTGTCATCACAATGCTCCATAATTCTTGTCATCACAATGTTCCATGACCGTGTCATCACAATGCTCCAGAATTCTTGTCATCACAATGTTCCATGACCGTGTCATCACAATGCTCCATGGCCCTTGTCATCACAATGCTCCAGAATTCTTGTCATCACAATGTTCCATGACCATGTCATCACAATGCTCCATAATTCTTGTCATCACAATGTTCCATGACCGTTTCATCACAATGCTCCATAATTCTTGTCATCACAATGTTCCATGACCGTGTCACCACAATGCTCCACAATTCTTGTCATCACAATGCTCCAGAATTCTTGTCATCAAAATGTTCCATGACCGTGTCATTACAATGCGCCATGGCCCTTGTCATCACAATGCTCCAGAATTCTTGTCATCACAATGTTCCATGACCGTGTCATCACAATGCTCTATATAGTTTTTCATGACAAT
Source organism: Balaenoptera acutorostrata (assembly GCF_949987535.1). Classification (NCBI taxonomy): domain Eukaryota; kingdom Metazoa; phylum Chordata; class Mammalia; order Artiodactyla; family Balaenopteridae; genus Balaenoptera; species Balaenoptera acutorostrata. The sequence continues at coordinate 25,308 of NW_026645641.1, forward strand.
TCTAAATGACCACTTTAATCACTTTGCTTGCTGACCATTTTCATCACATTTCTCTATTGTCATTACAATTCCCCATGACCCCTTTCTTCACAATGATCCATGATGCCTCTCATCACAATGCTCAATGGCTTTTTTATCACAATGCTCTAGGACCAGTTTCATCACAATACTCCATCCCCCTTCTCATCACGGTGCATAATGAAAAGTTTCATTACAATGCTCCATGACAAATGTCATCACAATGCTCTAGAATTCTTGTCATCACAATGTTCCATGACCATGTCATCACAATTCTCCATGGCCCTTGTCATCATATTGCTCCAGAATTCTTATCATCACAATGCTCCATGACACTTGTCATCACAATGCTCCATGGCCTTTGTCATCACAATGCTCCAGAATTCTTGTCATCACAATGTTCCATGACCGTGTCATCACAATGCTCCATGGCCCTTTTCATCACAATGCTCCAGAATTCTTGTCATCACCATGTTCCATGACCGTTTCATCACAATGCTCCATAGCCCTTGTCATCACAATGCTCCAGAATTATTGTCATCACAATGTTCCATGACCGTGTCATCACAATGCTCCATGGCCCTTTTCATCACAATGCTCCAGATTGCTTGTCATCACAATGTTCCATGACCGTGTCTTCACAATGTTCCATGACCGTGTCATCACAATGCTCCATAATTCTTGTCATCACAATGTTCCATGACCGTGTCATCACAATGCTCCATAATTCTTGTCATCAAAATGTTCCATAACCGTGTCACCACAATGCTCCATGGCCCTTGTCATCACAATGCTCCAGAATTCTTGTCATCACAATATTCCATGACTGTGTCATCACAATGCTCCATGGCCGTTGTCATCACAATTCTCCAGAATTCTTGTCATCACAATGTTCCATGACCGTGTCATCACAATGCTCCATGGCCCTTGTCATCACAATGCTCCAGAATTCTTATCATCACAATGTTCCATGACCGTGTCATCACAATGCTCCATAATTCTTGTCATCACAATGTTCCATGACCGTGTCATCACAATGCTCCATAATTCTTGTCATCACAATGTTCCATGAACGTGTCACCACAATGCTCCACAATTCTTGTCATCACAATGTTCCATGACCGTGTCATCACAATGCTCCATGTCCCTTGTCATCACAATGCTCCAGAATTCTTGTCATCACAATGCTCCATGACCATGTCACCACAATGCTCCATGGCCCTTGTCATCACAATGCTCCAGAATTCTTGTCATCACAATGTTCCATGACCGTGTCATCACAATGCTCCATGGCCCTTGTCATCACAATGCTCCAGAATTCTTGTCATCACAATGTTCCATGACCGTGTCACCACAATGCTCCACAATTCTTGTCATCACAATGCTCCAGAATTCTTGTCATCACAATGTTCCATGACCGTGTCATCACAATGCGCCATGGCCCTTGTCATCACAATGCTCCATAATTCTTGTCATCACAATGTTCCATGACCGTGTCATCACAATGCTCTATATAGTTTTTCATGACAATTCTAAATGACCACTTTAATCACTTTGCTTGCTGACCGTTTTCATCACATTTCTCTATTGTCATTACAATTTCCCCTGACCCCCTTCTTCACAATGCTCCATGATGCCTATCATCACAATGCTCAATGGCTTTTGTTATCACAATGCTCCAGGACCAGTTTCATCACAATACTCCATCCCCCTTCTCATCACGGTGCATAATGAAAAGTTTCATTACAATGCTCCATAACAAATGTCATCACAATGCTCTAGAATTCCTGTCATCACAATGTTCCATGACCATGTCATCACAATTCTCCATGGCCCTTGTCATCATAATGCTCCAGAATTCTTATCATCACAATGCTCCATGACACTTGTCATCACAATGCTCCATGGCCTTTGTCATCACAATGCTCCAGAATTCTTGTCATCACAATGTTCCATGACCGTGTCATCACAATGCTCCATGGCCCATGTCATCACAATTATCCAGAATTCTTGTCATCACAATGTTCCATGACCGTGTCATCACAATGCTCCATGGCCCTTGTCATCACAATGCTCCAGAATTCTTGTCATCACAATGTTCCATGACCGTGTCATCACAATGCTCCATAATTCTTGTCATCACAATGTTCCATGACCGTGTCATCACAATTCTCCATAATTCTTGTCATCACAATGTTCCATGACCGTGTCACCACAATGCTCCATAATTCTTGTCATCACAATGCTCCATGGCCTTTGTCATCACAATGCTCCAGAATTCTTGTCATCACAATGTTCCATGACCGTGTCATCACAATGCTCCATGGCCCATGTCATCACAATTCTCCAGAATTCTTGTCATCACAATGTTCCATGACCGTTTCATCAGAATGCTCCATGGCCCTTGTCATCACAATGCTCCAGAATTCTTGTCATCACAATGTTCCATGACCGTGTCATCACAATGCTCCATAATTCTTGTCATCACAATGTTCCATGACCGTGTCATCACAATGCTCCATAATTCTTGTCATCACAATGCTCCATGACCATGTCACCACAATTCTCCATGGCCCTTGTCATCACAATGCTCCAGAATTATTGTCATCACAATGTTCCATGACCGTGTCATCACAATGCTCCATGGCCCTTGTCATCACAATGCTCCAGAATTCTTGTCATCACAATGTTCCATGACCATGTCATCACAATGCTCCATAATTCTTGTCATCACAATGTTCCATGACCGTGTCATCACAATGCTCCATAATTCTTGTCATCACAATGCTCCATGACCGTGTCACCACAATGCTCCACAATTCTTGTCATCACAATGCTCCAGAATTCTTGTCATCACAATGTTCCATGACCGTGTCATCACAATGCGCCATGGCCCTTGTCATCACAATGCTCCATAATTCTTGTCATCACAATGTTCCATGACCGTGTCATCACAATGCTCTATATAGTTTTTCATGACAATTCTAAATGACCACTTTAATCAATTTGCTTGCTGACCATTTTCATCACATTTCTCTATTGTCATTACAATTGCCCATGACCCCTTTCTTCACAATGCTCCATGATGCCTGTCATCACAATGCTCAATGGCTTCTGTTATCACAATGCTCCAGGACCAGTTTCATCACAATACTCCATCCCCCTTGTCATCACGGTGCACAATGAAACCTCTCATTACAATGCTCCGTGACACTTGTCATCACAATGCTCCATGGCCCTTGTCATCACAATGCTCCAGAATTCTTGTCATCACCATGTTCCATGACCATGTCATCACAATTCTCCATGGCCCTTCGCATCACAATGCTCCAGAATTCTTGTCATCACAATGTTCCATGACCGTGTCATCACAATGCTCCATGGCCCTTTTCATCACAATGCTCCAGATTGCTTGTCATCACAAAGTTCCATGACCATGTCATCACAATGCACCTTGGCCTTTGTCATCACCATGCTCCAGAATTCTTGTCATCACAATGTTCCATGACCGTGTCATCACAATGCTCCTGAATTCTTGTCATCACCATGTTCCATGACCATGTCATCACAATTCTCCATGGCCCTTCTCATCACAATGCTCCAGAATTCTTGTCATCACAATGTTCCATGACCGTGTCATCACAATGCACCATGGCCCTTGTCATCACAATGCTCCAGCATTCTTGTCATCATAATGTTCCATGACCGTGTCATCACAATGCTCCATAATTCTTGTCATCACAATGTTCCATGACCGTGTCACCACAATGCTCCATAGCCCTTGTCATCACAATGCTCCAGAATTCTTGTCACCACAATGTTCCATGACCGTGTCATTAAAATGCTCCAGAATTCTTGTCATCACAATGTTCCATGACCGTGTCATCACAATGCTCCATGGCCCTTGTCATCACAATGCTCAAGAATTCTTGTCATCACAATGTTCCATGACCGTGTCATCACAATGCTCCATGGCCCTTTTCATCACAATGCTCCAGATTGCTTGTCATCACAATGTTCCATGACCGTGTCTTCACAATGCACCATGGCCCTTGTCATCACAATGCTCCATAATTCTTGTCATCACAATGTTCCATGACCGTGTCATCACAATGCTCCAGAATTCTTGTCATCACAATGTTCCATGACCATGTCATCACAATGCTCCATGGCCCTTGTCATCACAATTCTCCAGCATTCTTGTCATCACAATATTCCATGACCGTGTCATCACAATGCTCCATGGCCTTTGTCATCACAATGCTCCAGAATTCTTGTCATCACAATGTTCCATGACCGTGTCATCACAATGCTCCATGGCCCTTGTCATCACAATGCTCCAGAATTCTTGTCATCACAATGTTCCATGACCGTGTCATCACAATGCTCCATGGCCCTTGTCATCACAATGCTCCAGAATTCTTGTCATCACAATGTTCCATGACCGTGTCATCACAATGATCCATTATTCTTGTCATCACAATGTTCCATGACCGTGTCATCACAATGCTCCATAATTCTTGTCATCACAATGTTCCATGACCGTGTCACCACAATGCTCCATGGCCCTTGTCATCACAATGCTCCAGAATTCTTGTCATCACAATATTCCATGACTGTGTCATCACAATGCTCCATGGCCGTTGTCATCACAATGCTCCATTATTCTTGTCATCACAATGCTCCATGGCCCTTGTCATCACAATGCTCCAGAATTCTTGTCATCACAATGTTCCATGACCGTGTCATCACAATGCTCCATGGCCCTTTTCATCACAATGCTCCAGATTGCTTGTCATCACAATGTTCCATGACCGTGCCTTCACAATGCACCATGGCCCTTGTCATCACAATGCTCCATAATTCTTGTCATCACAATGTTCCATGACCGTGTCATTAAAATGCTCCAGAATTCTTGTCATCACAATGTTCGATGACCATGTCATCACAATGCTCCATGGCCCTTGTCATCACAATTCTCCAGAATTCTTGTCATCACAATGTTCCATGACCGTGTCATCACAATTCTCCATGGCCCTTGTCATCACAATGCTCCAGAATTCTTGTCATCACAATGTTCTATGACCGTGTCATCACAATGCTCCATAATTCTTGTCATCACAATGTTCCATGACCGTGTCATCACAATGCTCCATAATTCTTGTCATCAAAATGTTCCATAACCGTGTCACCACAATGCTCCATGGCCCTTGTCATCACAATGCTCCAGAATTCTTGTCATCACAATATTCCATGACTGTGTCATCACAATGCTCCATGGCCGTTGTTATCACAATTCTCCAGAATTCTTGTCATCACAATGTTCCATGACCGTGTCATCACAATGCTCCATGGCCCTTGTCATCACAATGCTCCAGAATTCTTATCATCACAATGTTCCATGACCGTGTCATCACAATGCTCCATAATTCTTGTCATCACAATGTTCCATGACCGTGTCATCACAATGCTCCATAATTCTTGTCATCACAATGTTCCATGACCGTGTCACCACAATGCTCCACAATTCTTGTCATCACAATGTTCCATGACCGTGTCATCACAATGCTCCATGTCCCTTGTCATCACAATGCTCCAGAATTCTTGTCATCACAATGTTCCATGACCGTGTCATCACAATGCTCCATGGCCCTTGTCATCACAATGCTCCAGAATTCTTGTCATCACAATGTTCCATGACCGTGTCATCACAATGCTCCATAATTCTTGTCATCACAAAGTTCCATGACCGTGTCATCACAATGCTCCATAATTCTTGTCATCACAATGCTCCATGACCATGTCACCACAATGCTCCATGGCCCTTGTCATCACAATGCTCCAGAATTCTTGTCATCACAATGTTCCATGACCGTGTCATCACAATGCTCCATGGCCCTTGTCATCACAATGCTCCAGAATTCTTGTCATCACAATGTTCCATGACCGTGTCACCACAATGCTCCACAATTCTTGTCATCACAATGCTCCAGAATTCTTGTCATCACAATGTTCCATGACCGTGTCATCACAATGCGCCATGGCCCTTGTCATCACAATGCTCCATAATTCTTGTCATCACAATGTTCCATGACCGTGTCATCACAATGCTCTATATAGTTTTTCATGACAATTCTAAATGACCACTTTAATCACTTTGCTTGCTGACCGTTTTCATCACATTTCTCTATTGTCATTACAATTTCCCCTGACCACCTTCTTCACAATGCTCCATGATGCCTATCATCACAATGCTCAATGGCTTTTGTTATCACAATGCTCCAGGACCAGTTTCATCACAATACTCCATCCCCCTTCTCATCACGGTGCATAATGAAAAGTTTCATTACAATGCTCCATGACAAATGTCATCACAATGCTCTAGAATTCCTGTCATCACAATGTTCCATGACCATGTCATCACAATTCTCCATGGCCCTTGTCATCATATTGCTCCAGAATTCTTATCATCACAATGCTCCATGACACTTGTCATCACAATGCTCCATGGCCTTTGTCATCACAATGTTCCATGACCGTGTCATCACAATGCTCCATGGCCCATGTCATCACAATTATCCAGAATTCTTGTCATCACAATGTTCCATGACCGTGTCATCACAATGCTCCATGGCCCTTGTCATCACAATGCTCCAGAATTCTTGTCATCACAATGTTCCATGACCGTGTCATCACAATGCTCCATAATTCTTGTCATCACAATGTTCCATGACCGTGTCATCACAATTCTCCATAATTCTTGTCATCACAATGTTCCATGACCGTGTCACCACAATGCTCCATAATTCTTGTCATCACAATGCTCCATGGCCTTTGTCATCACAATGCTCCAGAATTCTTGTCATCACAATGTTCCATGACCGTGTCATCACAATGCTCCATGGCCCATGTCATCACAATTCTCCAGAATTCTTGTCATCACAATGTTCCATGACCGTTTCATCAGAATGCTCCATGGCCCTTGTCATCACAATGCTCCAGAATTCTTGTCATCACAATGTTCCATGACCGTGTCATCACAATGCTCCATAATTCTTGTCATCACAATGTTCCATGACCGTGTCATCACAATGCTCCATAATTCTTGTCATCACAATGCTCCATGACCATGTCACCACAATGCTCCATGGCCCTTGTCATCACAATGCTCCAGAATTCTTGTCATCACAATGTTCCATGACCGTGTCATCACAATGCTCCATGGCCCTTGTCATCACAATGCTCCAGAATTCTTGTCATCACAATGTTCCATGACCATGTCATCACAATGCTCCATAATTCTTGTCATCACAATGTTCCATGACCGTGTCATCACAATGCTCCATAATTCTTGTCATCACAATGCTCCATGACCGTGTCACCACAATGCTCCACAATTCTTGTCATCACAATGCTCCAGAATTCTTGTCATCACAATGTTCCATGACCGTGTCATCACAATGCGCCATGGCCCTTGTCATCACAATGCTCCATAATTCTTGTCATCACAATGTTCCATGACCGTGTCATCACAATGCTCTATATAGTTTTTCATGACAATTCTAAATGACCACTTTAATCAATTTGCTTGCTGACCATTTTCATCACATTTCTCTATTGTCATTACAATTGCCCATGACCCCTTTCTTCACAATGCTCCATGATGCCTGTCATCACAATGCTCAATGGCTTCTGTTATCACAATGCTCCAGGACCAGTTTCATCACAATACTCCATCCCCCTTGTCATCACGGTGCACAATGAAACCTCTCATTACAATGCTCCGTGACACTTGTCATCACAATGCTCCATGGCCCTTGTCATCACAATGCTCCAGAATTCTTGTCATCACCATGTTCCATGACCATGTCATCACAATTCTCCATGGCCCTTCGCATCACAATGCTCCAGAATTCTTGTCATCACAATGTTCCATGACCGTGTCATCACAATGCTCCATGGCCCTTTTCATCACAATGCTCCAGATTGCTTGTCATCACAAAGTTCCATGACCATGTCATCACAATGCACCTTGGCCTTTGTCATCACCATGCTCCAGAATTCTTGTCATCACAATGTTCCATGACCGTGTCATCACAATGCTCCAGAATTCTTGTCATCACCATGTTCCATGACCATGTCATCACAATTCTCCATGGCCCTTCTCATCACAATGCTCCAGAATTCTTGTCATCACAATGTTCCATGACCGTGTCATCACAATGCACCATGGCCCTTGTCATCACAATGCTCCAGCATTCTTGTCATCATAATGTTCCATGACCGTGTCATCACAATGCTCCATAATTCTTGTCATCACAATGTTCCATGACCGTGTCACCACAATGCTCCATAGCCCTTGTCATCACAATGCTCCAGAATTCTTGTCACCACAATGTTCCATGACCGTGTCATTAAAATGCTCCAGAATTCTTGTCATCACAATGTTCCATGACCGTGTCATCACAATGCTCCATGGCCCTTGTCATCACAATGCTCAAGAATTCTTGTCATCACAATGTTCCATGACCGTGTCATCACAATGCTCCATGGCCCTTTTCATCACAATGCTCCAGATTGCTTGTCATCACAATGTTCCATGACCGTGTCTTCACAATGCACCATGGCCCTTGTCATCACAATGCTCCATAATTCTTGTCATCACAATGTTCCATGACCGTGTCATCACAATGCTCCAGAATTCTTGTCATCACAATGTTCCATGACCATGTCATCACAATGCTCCATGGCCCTTGTCATCACAATTCTCCAGCATTCTTGTCATCACAATGTTCCATGACCGTGTCATCACAATGCTCCATGGCCTTTGTCATCACAATGCTCCAGAATTCTTGTCATCACAATGTTCCATGACCGTGTCATCACAATGCTCCATGGCCATTGTCATCACAATGCTCCAGAATTCTTGTCATCACAATGTTCCATGACCGTGTCATCACAATGCTCCATGGCCCTTGTCATCACAATGCTCCAGAATTCTTGTCATCACAATGTTCCATGACCGTGTCATCACAATGATCCATTATTCTTGTCATCACAATGTTCCATGACCGTGTCATCACAATGCTCCATAATTCTTGTCATCACAATGTTCCATGACCGTGTCACCACAATGCTCCATGGCCCTTGTCATCACAATGCTCCAGAATTCTTGTCATCACAATATTCCATGACTGTGTCATCACAATGCTCCATGGCCGTTGTCATCACAATGCTCCATTATTCTTGTCATCACAATGCTCCATGGCCCTTGTCATCACAATGCTCCAGAATTCTTGTCATCACAATGTTCCATGACCGTGTCATCACAATGCTCCATACTTCTTGTCATCACAATGTTCCATGACCGTGTCATCACAATGCTCCATAATTCTTGTCATCACAATGTTCCATGACCGTGTCACCACAATGCTCCACAATTCTTGTCATCACAATGTTCCATGACCGTGTCATCACAATGCTACATGACACTGGTCATCACAGTTCTCCATGACCTTTGCCATCACTATGCTCTATATAGTTTTTCATGACAATTCTAAATGACCACTTTAATCACTTTGCTTGCTGACCATTTTCATCACATTTCTCTATTGTCATTACAATTCCCCATGACCCCTTTCTTCACAATGCTCCATGATGCCTGTCATCACAATGCTCAAAGGCTTTTGTTATCACAATGCTCCAGGACCAGTTTCATCACAATACTCCATCCCCCTTGTCATCACGGTGCACAATGAAACCTCTCATTACAATGCTCCGTGACACTTGTCATCACAATGCTCCATGGCCCTTGTCATCACAATGCTCCAGAATTCTTGTCATCACCATGTTCCATGACCATGTCATCACAATTCTCCATGGCCCTTCGCATCACAATGCTCCAGAATTCTTGTAATCACAATGTTCCATGACCGTGTCATCACAATGCTCCATGGCCCTTTTCATCACAATGCTCCAGATTGCTTGTCATCACAAAGTTCCATGACCGTGTCATCACAATGCACCTTGGCCTTTGTCATCACCATGCTCCAGAATTCTTGTCATCACAATGTTCCATGACCGTGTCATCACAATGCTCCAGAATTCTTGTCATCCTCATGTTCCATGACCATGTCATCACAATTCTCCATGGCCCTTCTCATCACAATGCTCCAGAATTCTTGTCATCACAATGTTCCATGACCGTGTCATCACAATGCACCATGGCCCTTGTCATCACAATGCTCCAGAATTCTTGTCATCACAATGTTCCATGACCGTGTCATCACAATGCTCCATAATTCTTGTCATCACAATGTTCCATGACCGTGTCACCACAATGCTCCATAGCCCTTGTCATCACAATGCTCCAGAATTCTTGTCACCACAATGTTCCATGACCGTGTCATTAAAATGCTCCAGAATTCTTGTCATCACAATGTTCCATGACCGTGTCATCACAATGCTCCATGGCCCTTGTCATCCCAATGCTCCAGAATTCTTGTCACCACAATGTTCCATGACCGTGTCATCACAATGCTCCATGGCCCTTTTCATCACAATGCTCCAGAATTCTTGTCATCACCATGTTCCATGACCGTGTCATCACAATGCTCCATGGCCCTTGTCATCACAATGCTCAAGAAATCTTGTCATCACAATGTTCCATGACCGTGTCATCACAATGCTCCATGGCCCTTTTCATCACAATGCTCCAGATTGCTTGTCATCACAATGTTCCATGACCGTGTCTTCACAATGCACCATGGCCCTTGTCATCACAATGCTCCATAATTCTTGTCATCACAATGTTCCATGACCGTGTCATCACAATGCTCCAGAATTCTTGTCATCACAATGTTCCATGACCATGTCATCACAATGCTCCATGGCCCTTGTCATCACAATTCTCCAGCATTCTTGTCATCACAATGTTCCATGACCGTGTCATCACAATGCTCCATGGCCTTTGTCATCACAATGCTCCAGAATTCTTGTCATCACAATGTTCCATGACCGTGTCATCACAATGCTCCATGGCCCTTGTCATCACAATGCTCCAGAATTCTTGTCATCACAATGTTCCATGACCGTGTCATCACAATGCTCCATGGCCCTTGTCATAACAATGCTCCAGAATTCTTGTCATCACAATGTTCCATGACCGTGTCATCACAATGCTCCATAATTCTTGTCATCACAATGTTCCATGACCGTGTCATCACAATGCTCCATAATTCTTGTCATCACAATGTTCCATGACCGTGTCACCACAATGCTCCATGGCCCTTGTCATCACAATGCTCCAGAATTCTTGTCATCACAATATTCCATGACTGTGTCATCACAATGCTCCATGGCCCTTGTCATCACAATTCTCCAGAATTCTTGTCATCACAATGTTCCATGACCGTGTCATCACAATGCTCCATGGCCCTTGTCATCACAATGCTCCATAATTCTTGTCATCACAATGTTCCATGACCGTGTCATCACAATGCTCCATAATTCTTGTCATCACAATGTTCCATGACCGTGTCACCACAATGCTCCACAATTCTTGTCATCACAATATTCCATGACTGTGTCATCACAATGCTACATGACACTGGTCATCACAGTTCTCCATGACCTTTGCCATCACAATGCTCTATATAGTTTTTCATGACAATTCTAAATGACCACTTTAATCAATTTGCTTGCTGACCATTTTCATCACATTTCTCTATTGTCATTACAATTCCCCATGACCCCTTTCTTCACAATGCTCCATGATGCCTGTCATCACAATGCTCAATGGCTTTTGTTATCACAATGCTCCAGGACCAGTTTCATCACAATACTCCATCCCCCTTGTCATCACGGTGCACAATGAAACCTCTCATTACAATGCTCCGTGACACTTGTCATCACAATGCTCCATGGCCCTTGTCATCACAATGCTCCAGAATTCTTGTCATCACCATGTTCCATGACCATGTCATCACAATTCTCCATGGCCCTTCGCATCACAATGCTCCAGAATTCTTGTCATCACAATGTTCCATGACCGTGTCATCACAATGCTCCATGGCCCTTTTCATCGCAATGCTCCAGATTGCTTGTCATCACAAAGTTCCATGACCGTGTCATCACAATGCAACATGGCCTTTGTCATCACCATGCTCCAGAATACTTGTCATCACAATGTTCCATGACCATGTCATCACAATGCTCCATGGCCCTTGTCATCACAATTCTCCAGAATTCTTGTCATCACAATGTTCCATGACCGTGTCATCACAATGCTCCATGGCCCTTGTCATCACAATGCTCCATAATTCTTGTCATCACAATGTTCCATGACCGTGTCATTAAAATGCTCCAGAATTCTTGTCATCACAATGTTCCATGACCATGTCATCACAATGCTCCATGGCCCTTGTCATCACAATTCTCCAGATTTCTTGTCATCACAATGTTCCATGACCGTGTCATCACAATGCTCCATGGCCCTTTTCATCACAATGCTCCAGATTGCTTGTCATCACAAAGTTCCATGACCGTGTCATCACAATGCACCATGGCCTTTGTCATCACCATGCTCCAGAATTCTTGTCATCACAATGTTCCATGACCATGTCATCACAATTCTCCATGGCCCTTCTCATCACAATGCTCCAGAATTCTTGTCATCACAATGTTCCATGACCGTGTCATCACAATGCACCATGGCCCTTGTCATCACAATGCTCCATAATTCTTGTCATCACAATGTTCCATGACCGTGTCATTAAAATGCTCCAGAATTCTTGTCATCACAATGTTCCATGACCATGTCATCACAATGCTCCATGGCCCTTGTCATCACAATTCTCCAGAATTCTTGTCATCACAATGTTCCATGACCGTGTCATCACAATGCTCCATGGCCCTTGTCATCACAATGCTCCAGAATTCTTTTCATCACAATGTTCCATGACCGTGTCATCACAATGCTCCATGGCCCCTGTCATCACAATGCTCCAGAATTCTTGTCATCACAATGTTCCATGACCGTGTCATCACAATGCTCCATGGCCCTTGTCATCACAATGCTCCAGAATTCTTGTCATCACAATGTTCCATGACCGTGTCATCACAATGCTCCATAATTCTTGTCATCACAATGTTCCATGACCGTGTCATCACAATGCTCCATAATTCTTGTCATCACAATGTTCCATGACCGTGTCACCACAATGCTCCATGGCCCTTGTCATCACAATGCTCCAGAATTCTTGTCATCAAAATATTCCATGACCGTGTCATCACAATGCTCCATGGCCCCTGTCATCACAATTCTGCAGAATTCTTGTCATCACAATGTTCCATGACCGTGTCATCACAATGCTCCATGGCCCTTGTCATCACAATGCTCCAGAATTCTTGTCATCACAATGTTCCATGACCGTGTCATCACAATGCTCCATAATTCTTGTCATCACAATGTTCCATGACCGTGTCACCACAATGCTCCACAATTCTTGTCATCACAATGTTCCATGACCGTGGCATCACAATGCTACATGACACTGGTCATCACAGTTCTCCATGACCTTTGCCATCACAATGCTCTATATAGTTTTTCATGACAATTCTAAATGACCACTTTAATCAATTTGCTTGCTGACCATTTTCATCACATTTCTCTATTGTCATTACAATTCCCCATGACCCCTTTCTTCACAAAGCGCCATGATGCCTGTCATCACAATGCTCAATGGCTTTTGTTATCACAATGCTCCAGGACCAATTTCATCACAATACTCCATCCCCCTTGTCATCACGGTGCACAATGAAACCTCTCATTACAATGCTCCGTGACACTTGTCATCACAATGCTCCATGGCCCTTGTCATCACAATGCTCCAGAATTCTTGTCATCACCATGTTCCATGACCATGTCATCACAATTCTCCATGGCCCTTCGCATCACAATGCTCCAGAATTCTTGTCATCACAATGTTCCATGACCGTGTCATCACAATGCTCCATGGCCCTTTTCATCACAATGCTCCAGATTGCTTGTCATCACAAAGTTCCATGACCGTGTCATCACAATACACCATGGCCTTTGTCATCACCATGCTCCAGAATTCTTGTCATCACAATGTTCCATGACCGTGAAATCACAATGCTCCAGAATTCTTGTCATCACCATGTTCCATGACCATGTCATCACAATTCTCCATGGCCCTTGTCATCACAATTCTCCAGAATTCTTGTCATCACAATGTTCCATGACCGTGTCATCACAATGCTCCATGGCCTTTGTCATCACAATGCTCCAGAATTCTTGTCAACACAATGTTCCATGACCGTGTCATCACAATGCTCCATCGCCCTTGTCATCACAATGCTCCATAATTCTTGTCATCACAATGTTCCATGACCGTGTCATCACAATGCTCCATGGCCCTTGTCATTACAATGCTCCAGAATTCTTGTCATCACAATGTTCCATGACCGTGTCATCACAATGCTCCATAATTCTTGTCATCACAATGTTCCATGACCGTGTCATCACAATGCTCCATAATTCTTGTCATCACAATGTTCCATGACCGTGTCACCACAATGCTCCATGGCCCTTGTCATCACAATGCTCCAGAATTCTTGTCATCACAATATTCCATGACCGTGTCATCACAATGCTCCATGGCCCTTGTCATCACAATGCTCCAGAATTCTTGTCACCACAATGTTCCATGACCGTGTCATCACAATGCTCCATGGCCCTTGTCATCACAATGCTCCACAATTCTTGTCATCACAATGTTCCATGACTGTGTCATCACAATGCTACATGACACTGGTCATCACAGTTCTCCATGACCTTTGACATCACAATGCTCTATATAGTTTTTCATGACAATTCTAAATGACCACTTTAATCAATTTGCTTGCTGACCATTTTCATCACATTTCTCTATTGTCATTACAATTCCCCATGACCCCTTTCTTCACAATGCTCCATGATGCCTGTCATCACAATGCTCAATGGCTTTTGTTATCACAATGCTCCAGGACCAGTTTCATCACAATACTCCATCCCCCTTGTCATCACGGTGCACAATGAAACCTCTCATTACAATGCTCCGTGACACTTGTCATCACAATGCTCCATGGCCCTTGTCATCACAATGCTCCAGAATTCTTGTCATCACCATGTTCCATGACCATGTCATCACAATTCTCCATGGCCCTTCGCATCACAATGCTCCAGAATTCTTGTCATCACAATGTTCCATGACCGTGTCATCACAATGCTCCATGGCCCTTTTCATCGCAATGCTCCAGATTGCTTGTCATCACAAAGTTCCATGACCGTGTCATCACAATGCAACATGGCCTTTGTCATCACCATGCTCCAGAATACTTGTCATCACAATGTTCCATGACCATGTCATCACAATGCTCCATGGCCCTTGTCATCACAATTCTCCAGAATTCTTGTCATCACAATGTTCCATGACCGTGTCATCACAATGCTCCATGGCCCTTGTCATCACAATGCTCCATAATTCTTGTCATCACAATGTTCCATGACCGTGTCATTAAAATGCTCCAGAATTCTTGTCATCACAATGTTCCATGACCATGTCATCACAATGCTCCATGGCCCTTGTCATCCCAATTCTCCAGATTTCTTGTCATCACAATGTTCCATGACCGTGTCATCACAATGCTCCATGGCCCTTTTCATCACAATGCTCCAGATTGCTTGTCATCACAAAGTTCCATGACCGTGTCATCACAATGCACCATGGCCTTTGTCATCACCATGCTCCAGAATTCTTGTCATCACAATGTTCCATGACCATGTCATCACAATTCTCCATGGCCCTTCTCATCACAATGCTCCAGAATTCTTGTCATCACAATGTTCCATGACCGTGTCATCACAATGCACCATGGCCCTTGTCATCACAATGCTCCATAATTCTTGTCATCACAATGTTCCATGACCGTGTCATTAAAATGCTCCAGAATTCTTCTCATCACAATGTTCCATGACCATGTCATCACAATGCTCCATGGCCCTTGTCATCACAATTCTCCAGAATTCTTGTCATCACAATGTTCCATGACCGTGTCATCACAATGCTCCATGGCCCTTGTCATCACAATGCTCCAGAATTCTTTTCATCACAATGTTCCATGACCGTGTCATCACAATGCTCCATGGCCCCTGTCATCACAATGCTCCAGAATTCTTGTCATCACAATGTTCCATGACCGTGTCATCACAATGCTCCATGGCCCTTGTCATCACAATGCTCCAGAATTCTTGTCATCACAATGTTCCATGACCGTGTCATCACAATGCTCCATAATTCTTGTCATCACAATGTTCCATGACCGTGTCACCACAATGCTCCACAATTCTTGTCATCACAATGTTCCATGACCGTGGCATCACAATGCTACATGACACTGGTCATCACAGTTCTCCATGACCTTTGCCATCACAATGCTCTATATAATTTTTCATGACAATTCTAAATGACCACTTTAATCAATTTGCTTGCTGACCATTTTAATCACATTTCTCTATTGTCATTACAATTCCCCATGACCCCTTTCTTCACAATGCTCCATGATGCCTGTCATCACAATGCTCAATGGCTTTTGTTATCAAATGCTCCAGGACCAGTTTCATCACAATACTCCATCCCCCTTGTCATCACGGTGCACAATGAAACCTCTCATTACAATGCTCCGTGACACTTCTCATCACAATGCTCCATGGCTCTTGTCATCACAATGCTCCAGAATTCTTGTCATCACCATGTTCCATGACCATGTCATCACAATTCTCCATGGCCCTTCGCATCAGAATGCTCCAGAATTCTTGTCATCACAATGTTCCATGACCGTGTCATCACAATGCTCCATGGCCCTTTTCATCACAATGCTCCAGATTGCTTGTCATCACAAAGTTCCATGACAGTGTCATCACAATGCTCCAGAATTCTTGTCATCACCATGTTCCATGACCATGACATCACAATTCTCCATGGCCCTTCTCATCACAATGCTCCAGAATTCTTGTCATCACAATGTTCCATGACCGTGTCATCACAATGCTCCATGGCCCTTGTCATCACAATGCTCCAGAATTCTTGTCATCACAATGTTCCATGACCGTGTCATCACAATGCTCCATAATTCTTGTCATCACAATGTTCCATGACCGTGTCATCACAATGCTCCACAATTCTTGTCATCACAATGTTCCATGACCGTGTCATCACAATGCTACATGACACTGGTCATCACAGTTCTCCATGACCTTTGCCATCACAATGCTCTATATAGTTTTTCATGACAATTCTAAATGACCACTTTAATCAATTTGCTTGCTGACCATTTTCATCACATTTCTCTATTGTCATTACAATTCCCCATGACCCCTTTCTTCACAAAGCGCCATGATGCCTGTCATCACAATGCTCAATGGCTTTTGTTATCACAATGCTCCAGGACCAGTTTCATCACAATACTCCATCCCCCTTGTCATCACGGTGCACAATGAAACCTCTCATTACAATGCTCCGTGACACTTGTCATCACAATGCTCCATGGCCCTTGTCATCACAATGCTCCAGAATTCTTGTCATCACCATGTTCCATGACCATGTCATCACAATTCTCCATGGCCCTTCGCATCACAATGCTCCAGAATTCTTGTCATCACAATGTTCCATGACCGTGTCATCACAATGCTCCATGGCCCTTTTCATTACAATGCTCCAGATTGCTTGTCATCACAAAGTTCCATGACCGTGTCATCACAATACACCATGGCCTTTGTCATCACCATGCTCCAGAATTCTTGTCATCACAATGTTCCATGACCGTGAAATCACAATGCTCCAGAATTCTTGTCATCACCATGTTCCATGACCATGTCATCACAATTCTCCATGGCCCTTGTCATCACAATTCTCCAGAATTCTTGTCATCACAATGTTCCATGACCGTGTCATCACAATGCTCCATGGCCTTTGTCATCACAATGCTCCAGAATTCTTGTCAACACAATGTTCCATGACCGTGTCATCACAATGCTCCATCGCCCTTGTCATCACAATGCTCCATAATTCTTGTCATCACAATGTTCCATGACCGTGTCATCACAATGCTCCATGGCCCTTGTCATTACAATGCTCCAGAATTCTTGTCATCACAATGTTCCATGACCGTGTCATCACAATGCTCCATAATTCTTGTCATCACAATGTTCCATGACCGTGTCATCACAATGCTCCATAATTCTTGTCATCACAATGTTCCATGACCGTGTCACTACAATGCTCCATGGCCCTTGTCATCACAATGCTCCAGAATTCTTGTCATCACAATATTCCATGACCGTGTCATCACAATGCTCCATGGCCCTTGTCATCACAATGCTCCAGAATTCTTGTCACCACAATGTTCCATGACCGTGTCATCACAATGCTCCATGGCCCTTGTCATCACAATGCTCCATAATTCTTGTCATCACAATGTTCCATGACCGTGTCATCACAATGCTACATGACACTGGTCATCACAGTTCTCCATGACCTTTGCCATCACAATGCTCTATATAGTTTTTCATGACAATTCTAAATGACCACTTTAATCAATTTGCTTGCTGACCATTTTCATCACATTTCTCTATTGTCATTACAATTCCCCATTACCCCTTTCTTCACAATGCTCCATGATGCCTGTCATCACAATGCTCAATGGCTTTTGTTATCACAATGCTCCAGGACCAGTTTCATCACAATACTCCATCCCCCTTGTCATCACGGTGCACAATGAAACCTCTCATTACAATGCTCCGTGACACTTGTCATCACAATGCTCCATGGCCTTTGTCATCACAATGCTCCAGAATTCTTGTCATCACCATGTTCCATGACCATGTCATCACAATTCTCCATGGCCCTTCGCATCACAATGCTCCAGAATTCTTGTCATCACAATGTTCCATGACCGTGTCATCACAATGCTCCATGGCTCTTTTCATCGCAATGCTCCAGATTGCTTGTCATCACAAAGTTCCATGACCGTGTCATCACAATGCAACATGGCCTTTGTCATCACCATGCTCCAGAATACTTGTCATCACAATGTTCCATGACCATGTCATCACAATGCTCCATGGCCCTTGTCATCACAATTCTCCAGAATTCTTGTTATCACAATGTTCCATGACCGTGTCATCACAATGCTCCATGGCCCTTGTCATCACAATGCTCCATAATTCTTGTCATCACAATGTTCCATGACCGTGTCATTAAAATGCTCCAGAATTCTTGTCATCACAATGTTCCATGACCATGTCATCACAATGCTCCATGGCCCTTGTCATCACAATTCTCCAGATTTCTTGTCATCACAATGTTCCATGACCGTGTCATCACAATGCTCCATGGCCCTTTTCATCACAATGCTCCAGATTGCTTGTCATCACAAAGTTCCATGACCGTGTCATCACAATGCACCATGGCCTTTGTCATCACCATGCTCCAGAATTATTGTCATCACAATGTTCCATGACCATGTCATCACAATTCTCCATGGCCCTTCTCATCACAATGCTCCAGAATTCTTGTCATCACAATGTTCCATGACCGTGTCATCACAATGCACCATGGCCCTTGTCATCACAATGCTCCATAATTCTTGTCATCACAATGTTCCATGACTGTGTCATTAAAATGCTCCAGAATTCTTGTCATCACAATGTTCCATGACCATGTCATCACAATGCTCCATGGCCCTTGTCATCACAATTCTCCAGAATTCTTGTCATCACAATGTTCCATGACCGTGTCATCACAATGCTCCATGGCCCTTGTCATCACAATGCTCCAGAATTCTTTTCATCACAATGTTCCATGACCGTGTCATCACAATGCTCCATGGCCCCTGTCATCACAATGCTCCAGAATTCTTGTCATCACAATGTTCCATGACCGTGTCATCACAATGCTCCATGGCCCTTGTCATCACAATGCTCCAGAATTCTTGTCATCACAATGTTCCATGACCGTGTCATCACAATGCTCCATAATTCTTGTCATCACAATGTTCCATGACCGTGTCATCACAATGCTCCACAATTCTTGTCATCACAATGTTCCATGACCGTGTCATCACAATGCTACATGACACTGGTCATCAGAGTTCTCCATGACCTTTGCCATCACAATGCTCTATATAGTTTTTCATGACAATTCTAAATGACCACTTTAATCAATTTGCTTGCTGACCATTTTCATCACATTTCTCTATTGTCATTACAATTCCCCATGACCCCTTTCTTCACAAAGCGCCATGATGCCTGTCATCACAATGCTCAATGGCTTTTGTTATCACAATGCTCCAGGACCAGTTTCATCACAATACTCCATCCCCCTTGTCATCACGGTGCACAATGAAACCTCTCATTACAATGCTCCGTGACACTTGTCATCACAATGCTCCATGGCCCTTGTCATCACAATGCTCCAGAATTCTTGTCATCACCATGTTCCATGACCATGTCATCACAATTCTCCATGGCCCTTCGCATCACAATGCTCCAGAATTCTTGTCATCACAATGTTCCATGACCGTGTCATCACAATGCTCCATGGCCCTTTTCATTACAATGCTCCAGATTGCTTGTCATCACAAAGTTCCATGACCGTGTCATCACAATACACCATGGCCTTTGTCATCACCATGCTCCAGAATTCTTGTCATCACAATGTTCCATGACCGTGAAATCACAATGCTCCAGAATTCTTGTCATCACCATGTTCCATGACCATGTCATCACAATTCTCCATGGCCCTTGTCATCACAATTCTCCAGAATTCTTGTCATCACAATGTTCCATGACCGTGTCATCACAATGCTCCATGGCCTTTGTCATCACAATGCTCCAGAATTCTTGTCAACACAATGTTCCATGACCGTGTCATCACAATGCTCCATCGCCCTTGTCATCACAATGCTCCATAATTCTTGTCATCACAATGTTCCATGACCGTGTCATCACAATGCTCCATGGCCCTTGTCATTACAATGCTCCAGAATTCTTGTCATCACAATGTTCCATGACCGTGTCATCACAATGCTCCATAATTCTTGTCATCACAATGTTCCATGACCGTGTCATCACAATGCTCCATAATTCTTGTCATCACAATGTTCCATGACCGTGTCACCACAATGCTCCATGGCCCTTGTCATCACAATGCTCCAGAATTCTTGTCATCACAATATTCCATGACCGTGTCATCACAATGCTCCATGGCCCTTGTCATCACAATGCTCCAGAATTCTTGTCACCACAATGTTCCATGACCGTGTCATCACAATGCTCCATGGCCCTTGTCATCACAATGCTCCATAATTCTTGTCATCACAATGTTCCATGACCGTGTCATCACAATGCTACATGACACTGGTCATCACAGTTCTCCATGACCTTTGCCATCACAATGCTCTATATAGTTTTTCATGACAATTCTAAATGACCACTTTAATCAATTTGCTTGCTGACCATTTTCATCACATTTCTCTATTGTCATTACAATTCCCCATTACCCCTTTCTTCACAATGCTCCATGATGCCTGTCATCACAATGCTCAATGGCTTTTGTTATCACAATGCTCCAGGACCAGTTTCATCACAATACTCCATCCCCCTTGTCATCACGGTGCACAATGAAACCTCTCATTACAATGCTCCGTGACACTTGTCATCACAATGCTCCATGGCCTTTGTCATCACAATGCTCCAGAATTCTTGTCATCACCATGTTCCATGACCATGTCATCACAATTCTCCATGGCCCTTCGCATCACAATGCTCCAGAATTCTTGTCATCACAATGTTCCATGACCGTGTCATCACAATGCTCCATGGCTCTTTTCATCGCAATGCTCCAGATTGCTTGTCATCACAAAGTTCCATGACCGTGTCATCACAATGCAACATGGCCTTTGTCATCACCATGCTCCAGAATACTTGTCATCACAATGTTCCATGACCATGTCATCACAATGCTCCATGGCCCTTGTCATCACAATTCTCCAGAATTCTTGTTATCACAATGTTCCATGACCGTGTCATCACAATGCTCCATGGCCCTTGTCATCACAATGCTCCATAATTCTTGTCATCACAATGTTCCATGACCGTGTCATTAAAATGCTCCAGAATTCTTGTCATCACAATGTTCCATGACCATGTCATCACAATGCTCCATGGCCCTTGTCATCACAATTCTCCAGATTTCTTGTCATCACAATGTTCCATGACCGTGTCATCACAATGCTCCATGGCCCTTTTCATCACAATGTTCCATGACCGTGTCATCACAATGCTCCATAATTCTTGTCATCACAATGTTCCATGACCGTGTCACCACAATGCTCCATGGCCCTTGTCATCACAATGCTCCAGAATTCTTGTCATCACAATATTCCATGACCGTGTCATCACAATGCTCCATGGCCCTTGTCATCACAATGCTCCAGAATTCTTGTCACCACAATGTTCCATGACCGTGTCATCACAATGCTCCATGGCCCTTGTCATCACAATGCTCCATAATTCTTGTCATCACAATGTTCCATGACCGTGTCATCACAATGCTACATGACACTGGTCATCACAGTTCTCCATGACCTTTGCCATCACAATGCTCTATATAGTTTTTCATGACAATTCTAAATGACCACTTTAATCAATTTGCTTGCTGACCATTTTCATCACATTTCTCTATTGTCATTACAATTCCCCATTACCCCTTTCTTCACAATGCTCCATGATGCCTGTCATCACAATGCTCAATGGCTTTTGTTATCACAATGCTCCAGGACCAGTTTCATCACAATACTCCATCCCCCTTGTCATCACGGTGCACAATGAAACCTCTCATTACAATGCTCCGTGACACTTGTCATCACAATGCTCCATGGCCTTTGTCATCACAATGCTCCAGAATTCTTGTCATCACCATGTTCCATGACCATGTCATCACAATTCTCCATGGCCCTTCGCATCACAATGCTCCAGAATTCTTGTCATCACAATGTTCCATGACCGTGTCATCACAATGCTCCATGGCTCTTTTCATCGCAATGCTCCAGATTGCTTGTCATCACAAAGTTCCATGACCGTGTCATCACAATGCAACATGGCCTTTGTCATCACCATGCTCCAGAATACTTGTCATCACAATGTTCCATGACCATGTCATCACAATGCTCCATGGCCCTTGTCATCACAATTCTCCAGAATTCTTGTTATCACAATGTTCCATGACCGTGTCATCACAATGCTCCATGGCCCTTGTCATCACAATGCTCCATAATTCTTGTCATCACAATGTTCCATGACCGTGTCATTAAAATGCTCCAGAATTCTTGTCATCACAATGTTCCATGACCATGTCATCACAATGCTCCATGGCCCTTGTCATCACAATTCTCCAGATTTCTTGTCATCACAATGTTCCATGACCGTGTCATCACAATGCTCCATGGCCCTTTTCATCACAATGCTCCAGATTGCTTGTCATCACAAAGTTCCATGACCGTGTCATCACAATGCACCATGGCCTTTGTCATCACCATGCTCCAGAATTATTGTCATCACAATGTTCCATGACCATGTCATCACAATTCTCCATGGCCCTTCTCATCACAATGCTCCAGAATTCTTGTCATCACAATGTTCCATGACCGTGTCATCACAATGCACCATGGCCCTTGTCATCACAATGCTCCATAATTCTTGTCATCACAATGTTCCATGACTGTGTCATTAAAATGCTCCAGAATTCTTGTCATCACAATGTTCCATGACCATGTCATCACAATGCTCCATGGCCCTTGTCATCACAATTCTCCAGAATTCTTGTCATCACAATGTTCCATGACCGTGTCATCACAATGCTCCATGGCCCTTGTCATCACAATGCTCCAGAATTCTTTTCATCACAATGTTCCATGACCGTGTCATCACAATGCTCCATGGCCCCTGTCATCACAATGCTCCAGAATTCTTGTCATCACAATGTTCCATGACCGTGTCATCACAATGCTCCATGGCCCTTGTCATCACAATGCTCCAGAATTCTTGTCATCACAATGTTCCATGACCGTGTCATCACAATGCTCCATAATTCTTGTCATCACAATGTTCCATGACCGTGTCATCACAATGCTCCATAATTCTTGTCATCACAATGTTCCATGACCGTGTCACCACAATGCTCCATGGCCCTTGTCATCACAATGCTCCAGAATTCTTGTCATCAAAATATTCCATGACCGTGTCATCACAATGCTCCATGGCCCCTGTCATCACAATTCTGCAGAATTCTTGTCATCACAATGTTCCATGACCGTGTCATCACAATGCTCCATGGCCCTTGTCATCACAATGCTCCAGAATTCTTGTCATCACAATGTTCCATGACCGTGTCATCACAATGCTCCAGAATTCTTGTCATCACAATGTTCCATGACCGTGTCATCACAATGCTCCATGGCCCCTGTCATCACAATGCTCCAGAATTCTTGTCATCACAATGTTCCATGACCATGTCATCACAATGCTCCATGGCCCTTGTCATCACAATTCTCCAGAATTCTTGTCATCACAATGTTCCATGACCGTGTCATCACAATGCTCCATGGCCCTTTTCATCACAATGCTCCAGATTGCTTGTCATCACAAAGTTCCATGACAGTGTCATCACAATGCTCCAGAATTCTTGTCATCACCATGTTCCATGACCATGTCATCACAATTCTCCATGGCCCTTCTCATCACAATGCTCCAGAATTCTTGTCATCACAATGTTCCATGACCGTGTCATCACAATGCTCCATGGCCCTTGTCATCACAATGCTCCAGAATTCTTGTCATCACAATGTTCCATGACCGTGTCATCACAATGCTCCATAATTCTTGTCATCACAATGTTCCATGACCGTGTCATCACAATGCTCCATAATTCTTGTCATCACAATGTTCCATGACCGTGTCACCACAATGCTCCACAATTCTTGTCATCACAATGTTCCATGACCGTGTCATCACAATGCTACATGACACTGGTCATCACAGTTCTCCATGACCTTTGCCATCACAATGCTCTATATAGTTTTTCATGACAATTCTAAATGACCACTTTAATCAATTTGCTTGCTGACCATTTTCATCACATTTCTCTATTGTCATTACAATTCCCCAAGACCCCTTTCTTCACAAAGCGCCATGATGCCTGTCATCACAATGCTCAATGGCTTTTGTTATCACAATGCTCCAGGACCAGTTTCATCACAATACTCCATCCCCCTTGTCATCACGGTGCACAATGAAACCTCTCATTACAATGCTCCGTGACACTTGTCATCACAATGCTCCATGGCCCTTGTCATCACAATGCTCCAGAATTCTTGTCATCACCATGTTCCATGACCATGTCATCACAATTCTCCATGGCCCTTCGCATCACAAGGCTCCAGAATTCTTGTCATCACAATGTTCCATGACCGTGTCATCACAATGCTCCATGGCCCTTTTCATCACAATGCTCCAGATTGCTTGTCATCACAAAGTTCCATGACCGTGTCATCACAATACACCATGGCCTTTGTCATCACCATGCTCCAGAATTCTTGTCATCACAATGTTCCATGACCGTGAAATCACAATGCTCCAGAATTCTTGTCATCACCATGTTCCATGACCATGTCATCACAATTCTCCATGGCCCTTGTCATCACAATTCTCCAGAATTCTTGTCATCACAATGTTCCATGACCGTGTCATCACAATGCTCCATGGCCCTTGTCATCACAATGCTCCAGAATTCTTTTCATCACAATGTTCCATGACCGTGTCATCACAATGCTCCATGGCCCCTGTCATCACAATGCTCCAGAATTCTTGTCATCACAATGTTCCATGAC
The DNA here is from genome assembly GCF_949987535.1 of Balaenoptera acutorostrata. Taxonomy (NCBI): domain Eukaryota; kingdom Metazoa; phylum Chordata; class Mammalia; order Artiodactyla; family Balaenopteridae; genus Balaenoptera; species Balaenoptera acutorostrata. Next base: position 51,333 of record NW_026645641.1, read on the forward strand.
CGTGTCATCACAATGCTCCATGGCCCTTGTCATCACAATGCTCCAGAATTCTTGTCATCACAATGTTCCATGACCGTGTCATCACAATGCTCCATAATTCTTGTCATCACAATGTTCCATGACCGTGTCATCACAATGCTCCATAATTCTTGTCATCACAATGTTCCATGACCGTGTCACCACAATGCTCCATGGCCCTTGTCATCACAATGCTCCAGAATTCTTGTCATCAAAATATTCCATGACCGTGTCATCACAATGCTCCATGGCCCCTGTCATCACAATTCTGCAGAATTCTTGTCATCACAATGTTCCATGACCGTGTCATCACAATGCTCCATGGCCCTTGTCATCACAATGCTCCAGAATTCTTGTCATCACAATGTTCCATGACCGTGTCATCACAATGCTCCATAATTCTTGTCATCACAATGTTCCATGACCGTGTCACCACAATGCTCCACAATTCTTGTCATCACAATGTTCCATGACCGTGTCATCACAATGCTACATGACACTGGTCATCACAGTTCTCCATGACCTTTGCCATCACAATGCTCTATATAGTTTTTCATGACAATTCTAAATGACCACTTTAATCAATTTGCTTGCTGACCATTTTCATCACATTTCTCTATTGTCATTACAATTCCCCATGACCCCTTTCTTCACAATGCTCCATGATGCCTGTCATCACAATGCTCAATGGCTTTTGTTATCACAATGCTCCAGGACCAGTTTCATCACAATACTCCATCCCCCTTGTCATCACGGTGCACAATGAAACCTCTCATTACAATGCTCCGTGACACTTCTCATCACAATGCTCCATGGCTCTTGTCATCACAATGCTCCAGAATTCTTGTCATCACCATGTTCCATGACCATGTCATCACAATTCTCCATGGCCCTTCGCATCACAATGCTCCAGAATTCTTGTCATCACAATGTTCCATGACCGTGTCATCACAATGCTCCATGGCCCTTTTCATCACAATGCTCCAGATTGCTTGTCATCACAAAGTTCCATGACAGTGTTATCACAATGCTCCAGAATTCTTGTCATCACCATGTTCCATGACCATGTCATCACAATTCTCCATGGCCCTTCTCATCACAATGCTCCAGAATTCTTGTCATCACAATGTTCCATGACCGTGTCATCACAATGCTCCATGGCCCTTGTCATCACAATGCTCCAGAATTCTTGTCATCACAATGTTCCATGACCGTGTCATCACAATGCTCCATAATTCTTGTCATCACAATGTTCCATGACCGTGTCATCACAATGCTCCATAATTCTTGTCATCACAATGTTCCATGACCGTGTCATCACAATGCTCCATGGCCCTTGTCATCACAATGCTCCAGAATTCTTGTCATCACAATGTTCCATGACCGTGTCATCACAATGCTCCATAATTCTTGTCATCACAATGTTCCATGACCGTGTCACCACAATGCTCCACAATTCTTGTCATCACAATGTTCCATGACCGTGTCATCACAATGCTACATGACACTGGTCATCACAGTTCTCCATGACCTTTGCCATCACAATGCTCTATATAGTTTTTCATGACAATTCTAAATGACCACTTTAATCAATTTGCTTGCTGACCATTTTCATCACATTTCTCTATTGTCATTACAATTCCCCATGACCCCTTTCTTCACAATGCTCCATGATGCCTGTCATCACAATGCTCAATGGCTTTTGTTATCACAATGCTCCAGGACCAGTTTCATCAAAATACTCCATCCCCCTTGTCATCACGGTGCACAATGAAACCTCTCATTACAATGCTCCGTGACACTTCTCATCACAATGCTCCATGGCTCTTGTCATCACAATGCTCCAGAATTCTTGTCATCACCATGTTCCATGACCATGTCATCACAATTCTCCATGGCCCTTCGCATCACAATGCTCCAGAATTCTTGTCATCACAATGTTCCATGACCGTGTCATCACAATGCTCCATGGCCCTTTTCATCACAATGCTCCAGATTGCTTGTCATCACAAAGTTCCATGACAGTGTTATCACAATGCTCCAGAATTCTTGTCATCACCATGTTCCATGACCATGTCATCACAATTCTCCATGGCCCTTCTCATCACAATGCTCCAGAATTCTTGTCATCACAATGTTCCATGACCGTGTCATCACAATGCTCCATGGCCCTTGTCATCACAATGCTCCAGAATTCTTGTCATCACAATGTTCCATGACCGTGTCATCACAATGCTCCATAATTCTTGTCATCACAATGTTCCATGACCGTGTCATCACAATGCTCCATAATTCTTGTCATCACAATGTTCCATGACCGTGTCACCACAATGCTCCACAATTCTTGTCATCACAATGTTCCATGACCGTGTCATCACAATGCTACATGACACTGGTCATCACAGTTCTCCATGACCTTTGCCATCACAATGCTCTATATAGTTTTTCATGACAATTCTAAATGACCACTTTAATCAATTTGCTTGCTGACCATTTTGATCACATTTCTCTATTGTCATTACAATTCCCCATGACCCCTTTCTTCACAAAGCGCCATGATGCCTGTCATCACAATGCTCAATGGCTTTTGTTATCACAATGCTCCAGGACCAGTTTCATCACAATACTCCATCCCCCTTGTCATCACGGTGCACAATGAAACCTCTCATTACAATGCTCCGTGACACTTGTCATCACAATGCTCCATGGCCCTTGTCATCACAATGCTCCAGAATTCTTGTCATCACCATGTTCCATGACCATGTCATCACAATTCTCCATGGCCCTTCGCATCACAATGCTCCAGAATTCTTGTCATCACAATGTTCCATGACCGTGTCATCACAATGCTCCATGGCCCTTTTCATCACAATGCTCCAGATTGCTTGTCATCACAAAGTTCCATGACTGTGTCATCACAATGCACCATGGCCTTTGTCATCACCATGCTCCAGAATTCTTGTCATCACAATGTTCCATGACCGTGAAATCACAATGCTCCAGAATTCTTGTCATCACCATGTTCCATGACCATGTCATCACAATTCTCCATGGCCCTTGTCATCACAATTCTCCAGAATTCTTGTCATCACAATGTTCCATGACCGTGTCATCACAATGCTCCATGGCCTTTGTCATCACAATGCTCCAGAATTCTTGTCAACACAATGTTCCATGACCGTGTCATCACAATGCTCCATCGCCCTTGTCATCACAATGCTCCATAATTCTTGTCATCACAATGTTCCATGACCGTGTCATCACAATGCTCCATGGCCCTTGTCATTACAATGCTCCAGAATTCTTGTCATCACAATGTTCCATGACCGTGTCATCACAATGCTCCATAATTCTTGTCATCACAATGTTCCATGACCGTGTCATCACAATGCTCCATAATTCTTGTCATCACAATGTTCCATGACCGTGTCACCACAATGCTCCATGGCCCTTGTCATCACAATGCTCCAGAATTCTTGTCATCACAATATTGCATGACCGTGTCATCACAATGCTCCATGGCCCTTGTCATCACAATGCTCCAGAATTCTTGTCACCACAATGTTCCATGACCGTGTCATCACAATGCTCCATGGCCCTTGTCATCACAATGCTCCATAATTCTTGTCATCACAATGTTCCATGACCGTGTCATCACAATGCTACATGACACTGGTCATCACAGTTCTCCATGACCTTTGCCATCACAATGCTCTATATAGTTTTTCATGACAATTCTAAATGACCACTTTAATCAATTTGCTTGCTGACCATTTTCATCACATTTCTCTATTGTCATTACAATTCCCCATGACCCCTTTCTTCACAATGCTCCATGATGCCTGTCATCACAATGCTCAATGGCTTTTGTTATCACAATGCTCCAGGACCAGTTTCATCACAATACTCCATCCCCCTTGTCATCACGGTGCACAATGAAACCTCTCATTACAATGCTCCGTGACACTTGTCATCACAATGTTCCATGACCGTGTCATCACAATGCTCCACAATTCTTGTCATCACAATGTTCCATGACCGTGTCATCACAATGCTCCATGGCCCTTGTCATCACAATGCTCCAGAATTCTTGTCATCACAATGTTCCATGACCGTGTCATCACAATGCTCCATAATTCTTGTCATCACAATGTTCCATGACCGTGTCATCACAATGCTCCATAATTCTTGTCATCACAATGTTCCATGACCATGTCATCACAATGCTCCACAATTCTTGTCATCACAATGTTCCATGACTGTGTCATCACAATGCTCCAGAATTCTTGTCATCACAATGTTCCATGACCGTGTCATCACAATGCTCCAGAATTCTTGTCATCACAATGTTCCATGACCGTGTCATCACAATGCTCCCGAATTCTTGTCATCACAATGTTCCATGACCGTGTCACCACAATGCTCCACAATTCTTGTCATCACAATGTTCCTTGACCGTGTCATCACAATGCTACATGACACTGGTCATCACAGTTCTCCATGACCTTTGCCATCACAATGCTCTATATAGTTTTTCATGACAATTCTAAATGACCACTTTAATCAATTTGCTTGCTGACCATTTTCATCACATTTCTCTATTGTCATTACAATTCCCCATGACCCCTTTCTTCCCAATGCTCCATGATGCCTGTCATCACAATGCTCAATGGCTTTTGTTATCACAATGCTCCAGGACCAGTTTCATCACAATACTCCATCCCCCTTGTCATCATGGTGCACAATGAAACCTCTCATTACAATGCTCCGTGACACTTGTCATCACAATGCTCCATGGCCCTTGTCATCACAATGCTCCAGAATTCTTGTCATCACAAAGTTCCATGACCGTGTCATCACAATGCACCATGGCCCTTGTCATCACAATGCTCCAGAATTCTTGTCATCACAATGTTCCATGACCGTGTCATCAGAATGCTCCATGGTCCTTGTCATCACAATGCTCCAGAATTCTTGTCATCACAATGTTCCATGACCGTGTCATCACAATGCTCCAGAATTCTTGTCATCAAAATGTTCCATGACCGTGTCATCACAATGCTCCAGAATTCTTGTCATCACAATGTTCCATGACCGTGTCATTAAAATGCTCCAGAATTCTTGTCATCACAATGTTCCATGACCGTTTTATCACAATGCTCCATAATTCTTGTCATCACAATGTTCCATGACCGTGTCATCACAATGCTACATGACACTGTTCATCACAGTTCTCCATGACCTTTGCCATCACAATGCTCTATATAGTTTTTCATGATAATTCTAAATGACCACTTTAATCAATTTGCTTGCTGACCATTTTCATCACATTTCTCTATTGTCATTACAATTCCCCATGACCCCTTTCTTCACAATGCGCCATGATGCCTGTCATCACAATGCTCAATGGCTTTTGTTATCACAATGCTCCAGGACCAGTTTCATCACAATACTCCATCCCCCTTGTCATCACGGTGCACAAAGAAACCTCTCATTACAATGCTCCGTGACACTTGTCATCACAATGCTCCATGGCCCTTGTCATCACAATGCTCCAGAATTCTTGTCATCACCATGTTCCATGACCATGTCATCACAATTCTCCATGGCCCTTCGCATCACAATGCTCCAGAATTCTTGTCATCACAATGTTCCATGAACGTGTCATCACAATGCTCCATGGCCCTTTTCATCACAATGCTCCAGATTGCTTGTCATCACAAAGTTCCATGACCGTGTCATCACAATGCTCCATGGCCCTTGTCATCACAATGTTCCAGAATTCTTGTCACCACAATGTTCCATGACCGTGTCATCACAATGCTCCATGGCCCTTTTCATCACAATGCTCCAGAATTCTTGTCATCACCATGTTCCATGACCGTGTCATCACAATGCTCCATGGCCCTTGTCATCACAATGCTCCAGAATTCTTGTCATCACAATGTTCCATGACCGTGTCATCACAATGCTCCATGGCCCTTGTCATCACAATGCTCCATAATTCTTGTCATCAAAATGTTCCATGACCGTGTCATTAAAATGCTCCAGAATTCTTGTCATCACAATGTTCCATGACCATGTCATCACAATGCTCCATGGCCCTTGTCATCACAATGCTCCAGAATTCTTGTCATCACAATGTTCCATGACCGTGTCATCACAATGCTCCATGGCCCTTGTCATCACAATTCTCCAGAATTCTTGTCATCACAATGTTCCATGACCGTGTCATCACAATGCTCCATGGCCCTTGTCATCACAATGCTCCAGAATTCTTGTCATCACAATGTTCCATGACCGTGTCATCACAATGCTCCAGAATTCTTGTCATCACAATGTTCCATGACCGTGTCATCACAATGCTCCATAATTCTTGTCATCACAATGATCCATGACCGTGTCATTAAAATGCTCCAGAATTCTTGTCATCACAAAGTTCCATGACCATGTCATCACAATGCTCCATGGCCCTTGTCATCACAATTCTCCAGAATTCTTGTCATCACAATGTTCCATGACCGTGTCATCACAATGCTCCATGGCCCTTTTCATTCCAATGCTCCAGAATTCTTGTCATCACAATGTTCCATGACCGTGTCATCACAATGCTCCATGGCCCTTGTCATCACAATGCTCCAGAATTCTTGTCATCACAATGTTCCATGACCGTGTCATCACAATGCTCCATGGCCCTTGTCATCACAATGCTCCAGAATTCTTGTCATCACAATGTTCCATGACCGTGTCATCACAATGCTCCATAATTCTTGTCATCACAATGTTCCATGACCGTGTCATCACAATGCTCCATAATTCTTGTCATCACAATGTTCCATGACCGTGTCATCACAATGCTCGACAATTCTTGTCATCACAATGTTCCATGACCGTGTCATCACAATGCTCCATGGCCCTTGTCATCACAATGCTCCAGAATTCTTGTCATCACAATGTTCCATGACCGTGTCATCACAATGCTCCAGAATTCTTGTCATCACAATGTTCCATGACCGTGTCATCACAATGCTCCATAATTCTTGTCATCACAATGTTCCATGACCGTGTCACCACAATGCTCCACAATTCTTGTCATCACAATGTTCCATGACCGTGTCATCACAATGCTACATGACACTGGTCATCACAGTTCTCCATGACCTTTGCCATCACAATGCTCTATATAGTTTTTCATGACAATTCTAAATGACCACTTTAATCAATTTGCTTGCTGACCATTTTCATCACATTTCTCTATTGTCATTACAATTCCCCATGACCCCTTTCTTCACAATGCTCCATGATGCCTGTCATCACAATGCTCAATGGCTTTTGTTATCACAATGCTCCAGGACCAGTTTCATCACAATACTCCATCCCCCTTGTCATCATGGTGCACAATGAAACCTCTCATTACAATGCTCCGTGACACTTGTCATCACAATGCTCCATGGCCCTTGTCATCACAATGCTCCAGAATTCTTCTCATCACCATGTTCCATGACCGTGTCATCACAATGCTCCATGGCCCTTTTCATCACAGTGCTCCAGATTGCTTGTCATCACAATGTTCCATGACAGTTTCATCACAATGCTCCATGGCCCTTGTCATCACAATGCTCCAGAATTCTTGTCATCACAAAGTTCTATGACCGTGTCATCACAATGCACCATGGGCTTTGTCATCACCATGCTCCAGAATTCTTGTCATCACAATGTTCCATGACCGTGTCATCACAATGCTCTATGGCCCTTTTCATCCCAATGCTCGAGAATTCTTGTCATCACAATGTTCCATGACCGTGTCATCACAATGCTCCATGGCCCTTGTCATCACAATGCTCCAGAATTCTTGTCATCACAAAGTTCCATGACCGTGTCATCACAATGCACCATGGGCCTTGTCATCACAATGCTCCAGAATTCTTCTCATCACAATGTTCCATGACCGTGTCATCACAATGCTCCATGGCCCTTGTCATCACAATGCTCCAGAATTCTTGTCATCACAATGTTCAATGACCGTGTCATCACAATGCTCCAGAATTCTTGTCATCACAATGTTCCAGAATTCTTGTCATCACAATGTTCCATGAACGTGTCATCACAATGCTCCATGGCCCTGGTCATCACAATGCTCCAGATTGCTTGTCATCACAAAGTTCCATGACCGTGTCACCACAATGCACCATGGCCCTTGTCATCACAATGCTCCAGAATTCTTGTCATCACAATGTTCTATGACGGTGTCATCACAATGATCCATGGCCCTTGTCATCACAATGCTCCATAATCCTTGTCATCAAAATGTTCCATGACCGTGTCATCACAATGCTTCAGAATTCTTGTCATCACAATGCTCCATTACCGTGTCATCACAATGCTCCAGAATTCTTTTCATCACAATGCTCCAGAATTCTTGGCATCACAATGTTCCATGACCGTGTCATCACAATGCTCCATGGCCCTGGTCATCACAATGCTCCAGATTGCTTGTCATCACAAAGTTCCATGACCGTGTCATCACAATGCACCATGGCCCTTGTCATCACAATGCTCCAGAATTCTTGTCATCACAATGTTCCATGACCGTGTCATCACAATGCTCCAGGGCCCTTTTCATAACAATTCTCCAGTATTCTTGTCATCACAATGTTCCATGACCGTGTCATCACAATGCTCCATGGCCCTTGTCATCACAATGCTCCAGATTTCTTGTCATCACAATGTTCCATGACCGTGTCATCACAATGCTCCATAATTCTTGTCATCAAAATTTTCCATGACCGTGTCTTCACAATGCTCCCTAATTCTTGTCATCACAATGTTCCATGACCGTGTCATCACAATGCTCCAGAATTCTTGTCATCACCATGTTCCATGACCATGTCATCACAATTCTCCATGGCCCTTCTCATCACAATGCTCCAGAATTCTTGTCATCACAATGTTCCATGATCATGTCATCACAATGCTCCATGGCCCTTTTCATCACAATGTTCCAGATTGCTTGTCATCACAAAGTTCCATGACCGTGTCATCACAATGCACCATGGCCCTTGTCATCACAATGCTCCATAATTCTTGTCATCACAATGTTCCATGACCGTGTCATCAAAATGTTCCAGAATTCTTGTCATCACAATGTTCCATGACCATGTCATCACAATGCTCCATGGCCCTTGTCATCACAATTCTCCAGAATTCTTGTCATCAGAATGTTTCATGACCGTGTCATCACAATGCTCCATGGCCCTTGTCATCACATTGCTCCAGAATTCTTGTCATCACAAAGTTCCATGACCGTGTCATCACAATGCTCCATAATTCTTGTCATCACAATGTTCCATGACCGTGTCATCACAATCCTCGATAATTCTTGTCATCACAATGTTCCATGACCGTGTCATCACAATGCTGCATGGCCCTTGTCATCACAATGCTCCAGCATTCTTGTCATCACAATGTTCCATGACTGTGTCATCACAATGCTCCATGGCCCTGGTCATCACAATGCTCCAGAATTCTTGTCATCACAATGTTCCATGACCGTGTCATCACAATGCTCCATGGCCCTTTTCATCACAATGCTCCAGAATTCTTGTCATCACAAAGTTCCATGACCGTGTCATCACAATGCACCATGGCCCTTGTCATCACAATGCTTCAGAATTCTTGTCATCACAATGTTCCATGACCGTGTCATCACAATGCTCCATGGCCCTTGTCATCACAATGCTCCAGAATTCTTGTCATCACAATGTTCCATGACCGTGTCATCACAATGCTCCATGGCCCTTGTCATCACAATGCTCCAGAATTCTTGTCATCACAATGTTCCATGACCGTGTCATCACAATGCTCCATAATTCTTGTCATCACAATGTTCCATGACCGTGTCATCACAATGCTCCATAATTCTTGTCATCACAATGTTCCATGACCGTGTCACCACAATGCTCCATGGCCCTTGTCATCACAATGCTCCAGAATTCTTGTCATCACAATGTTCCATGACCGTGTCATCACAATGCTCCATGGCCCTTGTCATCACAATTCTCCAGAATTCTTGTCATCACAATGTTCCATGACCGTGTCATCACAATGCTCCAGAATTCTTGTCATCACAATGTTCCATGACCGTGTCATCACAATGCTCCAGAATTCTTGTCATCACAATGTTCCATGACCGTGTCATCACAATGCTCCAGAATTCTTGTCATCACAATGTTCAATGACCGTGTCATCACAATGCTCCAGAATTCTTGTCATCACAATGTTCCATGACCGTGTCACCACAATGCTCCACAATTCTTGTCATCACAATGTTCCATGACCGTGTCATCACAATGCTACATGACACTGGTCATCACAGTTCTCCATGACCTTTGCCATCACAATGCTCTATATAGTTTTTCATGACAATTCTAAATGACCACTTTAATCAATTTGCTTGCTGACCATTTTCATCACATTTCTCTATTGTCATTAAAATTCCCCATGACCCCTTACTTCACAATGCTCCATGATGCCTGTCATCACAATGCTCAATGGCTTTTGTTATCACAATGCCCCAGGACCAGTTTCATCACAATACTCCATCCCCCTTCTCATCACGGTGCACAATGAAAAGTTTCATTACAATGCTCCATGACAAATATCATCACAATGCTCTAGAATTCTTGTCATCACAATGTTCCATGAGCATGTCATCACAATTCTCCAAGGCCCTTGTCATCATATTGCTCCAGAATTCTTATCATCACAATGCTCCATGACACTTGTCATCACAATGCTCCATGGCCTTTGTCATCACAATGCTCCAGAATTCTTGTCATCACAATGTTCCATGACCATGTCATCACAATGCTCCATGGTCCTTGTCAACACAATGCTCGAGAATTCTTGTCATTACAATGTTCCATGACCGTGTCATCACAATGCTCCATGGCCCTTGTCATCACAATGCTCCAGAATTCTTGTCATCACAATGTTCGATGACCATGTCATCACAATGCTCCATGGCCCTTGTCATCACCATGCTCCATAATTCTTGTCATCACAATGTTCCATGACCGTGTCATCACAATGCTCCATGGCCCTTGTCATCACAATTTACATAATTCTTGTCATCACAATGTTCCATGACCGTGTCATCACAATGCACCATGGCCCTTGTCATCACAATGTTCCATGACCGTGTCATCAAAATGCTCCAGAATTCTTGTCATCACAATGTTCCATGACCAGGTCATCACAATGCTCCATGGCCCTTGTCATCACAATGCTCCAGAATTCTTGTCATCACAATGTTCCATGACCGTGTCATCACAATGCTCCATGGCCCTTGTCATCACAATGCTCCAGAATTCTTGTCATCACAATGTTCCATGACCGTGTCATCACAATGCTCCAGAATTCTTGTCATCACAATGTTCCATGACCGTGTCATCACAATGCTCCATAATTCTTGTCATCACAATGTTCCATGACCGTGTCATCACAATGCTCCACAATTCTTGTCATCACAATGTTCCATGACCGTGTCATCACAATGCTACATGACACTGGTCATCACAGTTCTCCATGACCTTTGCCATCACAATGCTCTATATAGTTTTTCATGACAATTCTAAATGACCAGATTAATCAATTTGCTTGCTGACCATTTTCATCACATTTCTCTATTGTCATTACAATTCCCCATGACCCCTTTCTTCACAATGCTCCATGATGCCTGTCATCACAATGCTCAATGGCTTTTGTTATCACAATGCTCCAGGACCTGTTTTCTCACAATACTCCATCCCCCTTGTCATCACGGTGCACAATGAAACCTCTCATTACAATGCTCCGTGACACTTGTCATCACAATGCTCCATGGCCCTTGTCATCACAATGCTCTAGAATTCTTGTCATCACCATGTTCCATGACCATGTCATCACAATTCTCCATGGCCCTTCGCATCACAATGCTCCAGAATTCTTGTCATCACAATGTTCCATGACCGTGTCATCACAATGCTCCATGGCCCTTTTCATCACAATGCTCCAGATTGCTTGTCATCACAACGTTCCATGACCGTGTCATCACAATGCACCATGGCCTTTGTCATCACCATGCTCAAGAATTCTTGTCATCACAATGTTCCATGACCGTGTCATCACAATGCTCCATGGCCCTTGTCATCACAATGCTCCAGAATTCTTGTCATCACAATGTTCCATGACCGTGTCATCACAATGCGCCATGGCACTTGTCATCACAATGCCCCATAATTCTTGTCATCACAATGTTCCATGACCGTGTCATCACAATGCTCTATATAGTTTTTCATGACAATTCTAAATGACCACTTTAATCACTTTGCTTGCTGACCATTTTCATCACATTTCTCTATTGTCATTACAATTTCCCATGACCCCCTTCTTCACAATGCTCCATGATGCCTATCATCACAATGCTCCATGGCCCTTTTCATCACAATGTTCCAGATTGCTTGTCATCACAAAGTTCCATGACCGTGTCATCCCAATGCACCATGGCCCTTGTCATCACAATGCTCCATAATTCTTGTCATCACAATGTTCCATGACCGTGTCATCAAAATGTTCCAGAATTCTTGTCATCACAATGTTCAATGACCATGTCATCACAATGCTCCATGGCCTTTGTCATCACAATTCTCCAGAATTCTTGTCATCAGAATGTTTCATGACCGTGTCATCACAATGCTGCATGGCCCTTGTCATCACAATGCTCCAGCATTCTTGTCATCACAATGTTCCATGACTGTGTCATCACAATGCTCCATGGCCCTGGTCATCACAATGCTTCAGATTGCTTGTCATCACAAAGTTCCATGACTGTGTCATCACAATGCACCATGGCCCTTGTCATCACAATGCTCCAGAATTCTTGTCATCACAATGTTCCTTGACCGTGTTATCACAATGCTCCATGGCCCTTTTCATCCCAATGCTCCAGAATTCTTGTCATCACAATGTTCCATGACCGTGTCATCACAATGCTCCATGGCCCTTGTCATCACAATGCTCCAGAATTCTTGTCATCACAAAGTTCCATGACCGTGTCATCACAATGCACCATGGCCCTTGTCATCACAATGCTCCAGAATTCTTGTCATCACAATGTTCCATGACCGTGTCATCACAATGCTCCATAATTCTTGTCATCACAATGTTCCATGACCGTGTCATCACAATGCTCCATAATTCTTGTCATCACAATGTTCCATGACCCTGTCACCACAATGCTCCATGGCCCTTGTCATCACAATGCTCCAGAATTCTTGTCATCACAATGTTCCATGACCGTGTCATCACAATGCTCCATGGCCCTTGTCATCACAATTCTCCAGAATTCTTGTCATCACAATGTTCCATGACCGTGTCATCACAATGCTCCATGGCCCTTGTCATCACAATGCTCCAGAATTCTTGTCATCACAATGTTCCATGACCGTGTCATCACAATGCTCCAGAATTCTTGTCATCACAATGTTCCATGACCGTGTCATCACAATGCTCCATAATTCTTGTCATCACATTGTTCCATGACCGTGTCACCACAATGCTCCACAATTCTTGTCATCACAATGTTCCAAGACCGTGTCATCACAATGCTACATGACACTGGTCATCACAGTTCTCCATGACCTTTGCCATCACAATGCTCTATATAGTTTTTCATGACAATTCTAAATGACCACTTTAATCAATTTGCTTGCTGGCCATTTTCATCACATTTCTCTATTGTCATTACAATTCCCCATGACCCCTTTCTTCACAATGCTCCATGATGCCTGTTATCACAATGCTCAATGGCTTTTGTTATCACAATGCTCCAGGACCTGTTTCATCACAATACTCCATCCCCCTTGTCATCACGGTGCACAATGAAACCTCTCATTACAATGCTCCATGACACTTGTCATCACAATGCTCCATGGCCCTTGTCATCACAATTCTCCAGAATTCTTGTCATCACAATGATCCATGACCGTGTCATCACAATTCTCCATGGCCCTTGTCATCACAATGCTCCAGAATTCTTGTCTTCACAATGTTCCATGACTGTGTCATCACAATGCTCCAGAATTCTTGTCATCACAATGTTCCATGACCGTGTCATCACAATGCTCCAGAATTCTTGTCATCACAATGTTCCATGACCGTGTCATCACAATGCTCCCGAATTCTTGTCATCACAATGTTCCATGACCGTGTCACCACAATGCTCCACAATTCTTGTCATCACAATGTTCCTTGACCGTGTCATCACAATGCTACATGACACTGGTCATCACAGTTCTCCATGACCTTTGCCATCACAATGCTCTATATAGTTTTTCATGACAATTCTAAATGACCACTTTAATCAATTTGCTTGCTGACCATTTTCATCACATTTCTCTATTGTCATTACAATTCCCCATGACCCCTTTCTTCACAATGCTCCATGATGCCTGTCATCACAATGCTCAATGGCTTTTGTTATCACAATGCTCCAGGACCAGTTTCATCACAATACTCCATCCCCCTTGTCATCATGGTGCACAATGAAACCTCTCATTACAATGCTCCGTGACACTTGTCATCACAATGCTCCATGGCCCTTGTCATCACAATGCTCCAGAATTCTTGTCATCACAAAGTTCCATGACCGTGTCATCACAATGCACCATGGCCCTTGTCATCACAATGCTCCAGAATTCTTGTCATCACAATGTTCCATGACCGTGTCATCACAATGCTCCATGGCCCTTGTCATCACAATGCTCCAGAATTCTTGTCATCACAATGTTCCATGACCGTGTCATCACAATGCTCCAGAATTCTTGTCATCAAAATGTTCCATGACCGTTTCATCACAATGCTCCAGAATTCTTGTCATCACAATGTTCCATGACCGTGTCATTAAAATGCTCCAGAATTCTTGTCATCACAATGTTCCATGACCATGTCATCACAATGCTCCATGGCCCTTGTCATCACAATGCTCCAGAATTCTTGTCATCACAATGTTCCATGACCGTGTCATCACAATGCTCCATAATTCTTGTCATCACAATGTTCCATGACCGTTTCATCACAATGCTCCATAATTCTTGTCATCACAATGTTCCATGACCGTGTCATCACAATGCTACATGACACTGGTCATCACAGTTCTCCATGACCTTTGCCATCACAATGCTCTATATAGTTTTTCATGATAATTCTAAATGACCACTTTAATCAATTTGCTTGCTGACCATTTTCATCACATTTCTCTATTGTCATTACAATTCCCCATGACACCTTTCTTCACAATGCGCCATGATGCCTGTCATCACAATGCTCAATGGCTTTTGTTATCACAATGCTCCAGGACTAGTTTCATCACAATACTCCATCCCCCTTGTCATCACGGTGCACAATGAAACCTCTCATTACAATGCTCCGTGACACTTGTCATCACAATGCTCCATGGCCCTTGTCATCACAATGCTCCAGAATTCTTGTCATCACCATGTTCCATGACCATGTCATCACAATTCTCCATGGCCCTTCGCATCACAATGCTCCAGAATTCTTGTCATCACAATGTTCCATGACCGTGTCATCACAATGCTCCATGGCCCTTTTCATCACAATGCTCCAGATTGCTTCTCATCACAAAGTTCCATGACCGTGTCATCACAATGCTCCATGGCCCTTGTCATCACAATGCTCCAGAATTCTTGTCACCACAATGTTCCATGACCGTGTCATCACAATGCTCCATGGCCCTTTTCATCACAATGCTCCAGAATTCTTGTCATCACCATGTTCCATGACCGTGTCATCACAATGCTCCATGGCCCTTGTCATCACAATGCTCCAGAATTCTTGTCATCACAATGTTCCATGACCGTGTCATCACAATGCTCCATGGCCCTTGTCATCACAATGCTCCATAATTCTTGTCATCAAAATGTTCCATGACCGTGTCATTTAAATGCTCCAGAATTCTTGTCATCACAATATTCCATGACCATGTCATCACAATGCTCCATGGCCCTTGTCATCACAATGCTCCAGAATTCTTGTCATCACAATGTTCCATGACCGTGTTATCACAATGCTCCATGGCCCTTGTCATCACAATTCTCCAGAATTCTTGTCATCACAATGTTCCATGACCGTGTCATCACAATGCTCCATGGCCCTTGTCATCACAATGCTCCAGAATTCTTGTCATCACAACGTTCCATGACCGTGTCATCACAATGCTCCAGAATTCTTGTCATCACAATGTTCCATGACCGTGTCATCACAATGCTCCCGAATTCTTGTCATCACAATGTTCCATGACCGTGTCACCACAATGCTCCACAATTCTTGTCATCACAATGTTCCTTGACCGTGTCATCACAATGCTACATGACACTGGTCATCACAGTTCTCCATGACCTTTGCCATCACAATGCTCTATATAGTTTTTCATGACAATTCTAAATGACCACTTTAATCAATTTGCTTGCTGACCATTTTCATCACATTTCTCTATTGTCATTACAATTCCCCATGACCCCTTTCTTCACAATGCTCCATGATGCCTGTCATCACAATGCTCAATGGCTTTTGTTATCACAATGCTCCAGGACCAGTTTCATCACAATACTCCATCCCCCTTGTCATCATGGTGCACAATGAAACCTCTCATTACAATGCTCCGTGACACTTGTCATCACAATGCTCCATGGCCCTTGTCATCACAATGCTCCAGAATTCTTGTCATCACAAAGTTCCATGACCGTGTCATCACAATGCACCATGGCCCTTGTCATCACAATGCTCCAGAATTCTTGTCATCACAATGTTCCATGACCGTGTCATCACAATGCTCCATGGCCCTTGTCATCACAATGCTCCAGAATTCTTGTCATCACAATGTTCCATGACCGTGTCATCACAATGCTCCAGAATTCTTGTCATCAAAATGTTCCAGAACCGTGTCATCACAATGCTCCAGAATTCTTGTCATCACAATGTTCCATGACCGTGTCATTAAAATGCTCCAGAATTCTTGTCATCACAATGTTCCATGACCATGTCATCACAATGCTCCATGGCCCTTGTCATCACAATGCTCCAGAATTCTTGTCATCACAATGTTCCATGACCGTGTCATCACAATGCTCCATAATTCTTGTCATCACAATGTTCCATGACCGTTTCATCACAATGCTCCATAATTCTTGTCATCACAATGTTCCATGACCGTGTCATCACAATGCTACATGACACTGGTCATCACAGTTCTCCATGACCTTTGCCATCACAATGCTCTATATAGTTTTTCATGATAATTCTAAATGACCACTTTAATCAATTTGCTTGCTGACCATTTTCATCACATTTCTCTATTGTCATTACAATTCCCCATGACCCCTTTCTTCACAATGCGCCATGATGCCTGTCATCACAATGCTCAATGGCTTTTGTTATCACAATGCTCCAGGACCAGTTTCATCACAATACTCCATCCCCCTTGTCATCACGGTGCACAATGAAACCTCTCATTACAATGCTCCGTGACACTTGTCATCACAATGCTCCATGGCCCTTGTCATCACAATGCTCCAGAATTCTTGTCATCACCATGTTCCATGACCATGTCATCACAATTCTCCATGGCCCTTCGCATCACAATGCTCCAGAATTCTTGTCATCACAATGTTCCATGACCGTGTCATCACAATGCTCCATGGCCCTTTTCATCACAATGCTCCAGAATTCTTGTCATCACCATGTTCCATGACCGTGTCATCACAATGCTCCATGGCCCTTTTCATCACAATGCTCCAGAATTCTTGTCATCACCATGTTCCATGACCGTGTCATCACAATGCTCCATGGCCCTTGTCATCACAATGCTCCAGAATTCTTGTCATCACAATGTTCCATGACCGTGTCATCACAATGCTCCATGGCCCTTGTCATCACAATGCTCCATAATTCTTGTCATCAAAATGTTCCATGACCGTGTCATTAAAATGCTCCAGAATTCTTGTCATCACAATGTTCCATGACCATGTCATCACAATGCTCCATGGCCCTTGTCATCACAATGCTCCAGAATTCTTGTCATCACAATGTTCCATGACCGTGTCATCACAATGCTCCATGGCCCTTGTCATCACAATTCTCCAGAATTCTTGTCATCACAATGTTCCATGACCGTGTCATCACAATGCTCCATGGCCCTTGTCATCACAATGCTCCAGAATTCTTGTCATCACAATGTTCCATGACCGTGTCTTCACAATGCTCCAGAATTCTTGTCATCACAATGTTCCATGACCGTGTCATCACAATGCTCCATAATTCTTGTCATCACAATGTTCCATGACCGTGTCACCACAATGCTCCACAATTCTTGTCATCACAATGTTCCATGACCGTGTCATCACAATGCTACATGACACTGGTCATCACAGTTCTCCATGACCTTTGCCATCACAATGCTCTATATAGTTTTTCATGACAATTCTAAATGACCACTTTAATCAATTTGCTTGCTGACCATTTTCATCACATTTCTCTATTGTCATTACAATTTCCCATGACCCCTTTCTTCACAATGCTCCATGATGCCTGTCATCACAATGCTCAATGGCTTTTGTTATCACAATGCTCCAGGACCTGTTTTCTCACAATACTCCATCCCCCTTGTCATCACGGTGCACAATGAAACCTCTCATTACAATGCTCCGTGACACTTGTCATCACAATGCTCCATGGCCCTTGTCATCACAATGCTCTAGAATTCTTGTCATCACCATGTTCCATGACCATGTCATCACAATTCTCCATGGCCCTTCGCATCACAATGCTCCAGAATTCTTGTCATCACAATGTTCCATGACCGTGTCATCACAATGCTCCATGGCCCTTTTCATCACAATGCTCCAGATTGCTTGTCATCACAACGTTCCATGACCGTGTCATCACAATGCACCATGGCCTTTGTCATCACCATGCTCAAGAATTCTTGTCATCACAATGTTCCATGACCGTGTCATCACAATGCTCCATGGCCCTTGTCATCACAATGCTCCAGAATTCTTGTCATCACAATGTTCCATGACCGTGTCATCACAATGCGCCATGGCACTTGTCATCACAATGCCCCATAATTCTTGTCATCACAATGTTCCATGACCGTGTCATCACAATGCTCTATATAGTTTTTCATGACAATTCTAAATGACCACTTTAATCACTTTGCTTGCTGACCATTTTCATCACATTTCTCTATTGTCATTACAATTTCCCATGACCCCCTTCTTCACAATGCTCCATGATGCCTATCATCACAATGCTCCATGGCCCTTTTCATCACAATGTTCCAGATTGCTTGTCATCACAAAGTTCCATGACCGTGTCATCCCAATGCACCATGGCCCTTGTCATCACAATGCTCCATAATTCTTGTCATCACAATGTTCCATGACCGTGTCATCAAAATGTTCCAGAATTCTTGTCATCACAATGTTCAATGACCATGTCATCACAATGCTCCATGGCCTTTGTCATCACAATTCTCCAGAATTCTTGTCATCAGAATGTTTCATGACCGTGTCATCACAATGCTGCATGGCCCTTGTCATCACAATGCTCCAGCATTCTTGTCATCACAATGTTCCATGACTGTGTCATCACAATGCTCCATGGCCCTGGTCATCACAAAGCTTCAGATTGCTTGTCATCACAAAGTTCCATGACTGTGTCATCACAATGCACCATGGCCCTTGTCATCACAATGCTCCAGAATTCTTGTCATCACAATGTTCCTTGACCGTGTTATCACAATGCTCCATGGCCCTTTTCATCCCAATGCTCCAGAATTCTTGTCATCACAATGTTCCATGACCGTGTCATCACAATGCTCCATGGCCCTTGTCATCACAATGCTCCAGAATTCTTGTCATCACAAAGTTCCATGACCGTGTCATCACAATGCACCATGGCCCTTGTCATCACAATGCTCCAGAATTCTTGTCATCACAATGTTCCATGACCGTGTCATCACAATGCTCCATAATTCTTGTCATCACAATGTTCCATGACCGTGTCATCACAATGCTCCATAATTCTTGTCATCACAATGTTCCATGACCGTGTCACCACAATGCTCCATGGCCCTTGTCATCACAATGCTCCAGAATTCTTGTCATCACAATGTTCCATGACCGTGTCATCACAATGCTCCATGGCCCTTGTCATCACAATTCTCCAGAATTCTTGTCATCACAATGTTCCATGACCGTGTCATCACAATGCTCCATGGCCCTTGTCATCACAATGCTCCAGAATTCTTGTCATCACAATGTTCCATGACCGTGTCATCACAATGCTCCAGAATTCTTGTCATCACAATGTTCCATGACCGTGTCATCACAATGCTCCATAATTCTTGTCATCACATTGTTCCATGACCGTGTCACCACAATGCTCCACAATTCTTGTCATCACAATGTTCCAAGACCGTGTCATCACAATGCTACATGACACTGGTCATCACAGTTCTCCATGACCTTTGCCATCACAATGCTCTATATAGTTTTTCATGACAATTCTAAATGACCACTTTAATCAATTTGCTTGCTGGCCATTTTCATCACATTTCTCTATTGTCATTACAATTCCCCATGACCCCTTTCTTCACAATGCTCCATGATGCCTGTTATCACAATGCTCAATGGCTTTTGTTATCACAATGCTCCAGGACCTGTTTCATCACAATACTCCATCCCCCTTGTCATCACGGTGCACAATGAAACCTCTCATTACAATGCTCCATGACACTTGTCATCACAATGCTCCATGGCCCTTGTCATCACAATTCTCCAGAATTCTTGTCATCACAATGATCCATGACCGTGTCATCACAATTCTCCATGGCCCTTGTCATCACAATGCTCCAGAATTCTTGTCATCACAATGTTCCATGACTGTGTCATCACAATGCTCCAGAATTCTTGTCATCACAATGTTCCATGACCGTGTCATCACAATGCTCCAGAATTCTTGTCATCACAATGTTCCATGACCGTGTCATCACAATGCTCCCGAATTCTTGTCATCACAATGTTCCATGACCGTGTCACCACAATGCTCCACAATTCTTGTCATCACAATGTTCCTTGACCGTGTCATCACAATGCTACATGACACTGGTCATCACAGTTCTCCATGACCTTTGCCATCACAATGCTCTATATAGTTTTTCATGACAATTCTAAATGACCACTTTAATCAATTTGCTTGCTGACCATTTTCATCACATTTCTCTATTGTCATTACAATTCCCCATGACCCCTTTCTTCACAATGCTCCATGATGCCTGTCATCACAATGCTCAATGGCTTTTGTTATCACAATGCTCCAGGACCAGTTTCATCACAATACTCCATCCCCCTTGTCATCATGGTGCACAATGAAACCTCTCATTACAATGCTCCGTGACACTTGTCATCACAATGCTCCATGGCCCTTGTCATCACAATGCTCCAGAATTCTTGTCATCACAAAGTTCCATGACCGTGTCATCACAATGCACCATGGCCCTTGTCATCACAATGCTCCAGAATTCTTGTCATCACAATGTTCCATGACCGTGTCATCACAATGCTCCATGGCCCTTGTCATCACAATGCTCCAGAATTCTTGTCATCACAATGTTCCATGACCGTGTCATCACAATGCTCCAGAATTCTTGTCATCAAAATGTTCCATGACCGTTTCATCACAATGCTCCAGAATTCTTGTCATCACAATGTTCCATGACCGTGTCATTAAAATGCTCCAGAATTCTTGTCATCACAATGTTCCATGACCATGTCATCACAATGCTCCATGGCCCTTGTCATCACAATGCTCCAGAATTCTTGTCATCACAATGTTCCATGACCGTTTCATCACAATGCTCCATAATTCTTGTCATCACAATGTTCCATGACCGTGTCATCACAATGCTACATGACACTGGTCATCACAGTTCTCCATGACCTTTGCCATCACAATGCTCTATATAGTTTTTCATGATAATTCTAAATTACCACTTTAATCAATTTGCTTGCTGACCATTTTCATCACATTTCTCTATTGTCATTACAATTCCCCATGACACCTTTCTTCACAATGCGCCATGATGCCTGTCATCACAATGCTCAATGGCTTTTGTTATCACAATGCTCCAGGACTAGTTTCATCACAATACTCCATCCCCCTTGTCATCACGGTGCACAATGAAACCTCTCATTACAATGCTCCGTGACACTTGTCATCACAATGCTCCATGGCCCTTGTCATCACAATGCTCCAGAATTCTTGTCATCACCATGTTCCATGACCATGTCATCACAATTCTCCATGGCCCTTCGCATCACAATGCTCCAGAATTCTTGTCATCACAATGTTCCATGACCGTGTCATCACAATGCTCCATGGCCCTTTTCATCACAATGCTCCAGATTGCTTCTCATCACAAAGTTCCATGACCGTGTCATCACAATGCTCCATGGCCCTTGTCATCACAATGCTCCAGAATTCTTGTCACCACAATGTTCCATGACCGTGTCATCACAATGCTCCATGGCCCTTTTCATCACAATGCTCCAGAATTCTTGTCATCACCATGTTCCATGACCGTGTCATCACAATGCTCCATGGCCCTTGTCATCACAATGCTCCAGAATTCTTGTCATCACAATGTTCCATGACCGTGTCATCACAATGCTCCATGGCCCTTGTCATCACAATTCTCCAGAATTCTTGTCATCACAACGTTCCATGACCGTGTCATTTAAATGCTCCAGAATTCTTGTCATCACAATGTTCCATGACCATGTCATCACAATGCTCCATGGCCCTTGTCATCACAATGCTCCAGAATTCTTGTCATCACAATGTTCCATGACCGTGTCATCACAATGCTCCATGGCCCTTGTCATCACAATTCTCCAGAATTCTTGTCATCACAATGTTCCATGACCGTGTCATCACAATGCTCCATGGCCCTTGTCATCACAATGCTCCAGAATTCTTGTCATCACAATGTTCCATGACCGTGTCATCACAATGCTCCAGAATTCTTGTCATCACAATGTTCCATGACCGTGTCATCACAATGCTCCCGAATTCTTGTCATCACAATATTCCATGACCGTGTCACCACAATGCTCCACAATTCTTGTCATCACAATGTTCCTTGACCGTGTCATCACAATGCTACATGACACTGGTCATCACAGTTCTCCATGACCTTTGCCATCACAATGCTCTATATAGTTTTTCATGACAATTCTAAATGACCACTTTAATCAATTTGCTTGCTGACCATTTTCATCACATTTCTCTATTGTCATTACAATTCCCCATGACCCCTTTCTTCACAATGCTCCATGATGCCTGTCATCACAATGCTCAATGGCTTTTGTTATCACAATGCTCCAGGACCAGTTTCATCACAATACTCCATCCCCCTTGTCATCATGGTGCACAATGAAACCTCTCATTACAATGCTCCGTGACACTTGTCATCACAATGCTCCATGGCCCTTGTCATCACAATGCTCCAGAATTCTTGTCATCACAAAGTTCCATGACCGTGTCATCACAATGCACCATGGCCCTTGTCATCACAATGCTCCAGAATTCTTGTCATCACAATGTTCCATGACCGTGTCATCACAATGCTCCATGGCCCTTGTCATCACAATGCTCCAGAATTCTTGTCATCACAATGTTCCATGACCGTGTCATCACAATGCTCCAGAATTCTTGTCATCAAAATGTTCCATAACCGTGTCATCACAATGCTCCAGAATTCTTGTCATCACAATGTTCCATGACCGTGTCATTAAAATGCTCCAGAATTCTTGTCATCACAATGTTCCATGACCATGTCATCACAATGCTCCATGGCCCTTGTCATCACAATGCTCCAGAATTCTTGTCATCACAATGTTCCATGACCGTGTCATCACAATGCTCCATAATTCTTGTCATCACAATGTTCCATGACCGTTTCATCACAATGCTCCATAATTCTTGTCATCACAATGTTCCATGACCGTGTCATCACAATGCTACATGACACTGGTCATCACAGTTCTCCATGACCTTTGCCATCACAATGCTCTATATAGTTTTTCATGATAATTCTAAATGACCACTTTAATCAATTTGCTTGCTGACCATTTTCATCACATTTCTCTATTGTCATTACAATTCCCCATGACCCCTTTCTTCACAATGCGCCATGATGCCTGTCATCACAATGCTCAATGGCTTTTGTTATCACAATGCTCCAGGACCAGTTTCATCACAATACTCCATCCCCCTTGTCATCACGGTGCACAATGAAACCTCTCATTACAATGCTCCGTGACACTTGTCATCACAATGCTCCATGGCCCTTGTCATCACAATGCTCCAGAATTCTTGTCATCACCATGTTCCATGACCATGTCATCACAATTCTCCATGGCCCTTCGCATCACAATGCTCCAGAATTCTTGTCATCACAATGTTCCATGACCGTGTCATCACAATGCTCCATGGCCCTTTTCATCACAATGCTCCAGATTGCTTGTCATCACAAAGTTCCATGACCGTGTCATCACAATGCTCCATGGCCCTTGTCATCACAATGCTCCAGAATTCTTGTCACCACAATGTTCCATGACCGTGTCATCACAATGCTCCATGGCCCTTTTCATCACAATGCTCCAGAATTCTTGTCATCACCATGTTCCATGACCGTGTCATCACAATGCTCCATGGCCCTTGTCATCACAATGCTCCAGAATTCTTGTCATCACAATGTTCCATGACCGTGTCATCACAATGCTCCATGGCCCTTGTCATCACAATGCTCCATAATTCTTGTCATCAAAATGTTCCATGACCGTGTCATTAAAATGCTCCAGAATTCTTGTCATCACAATGTTCCATGACCATGTCATCACAATGCTCCATGGCCCTTGTCATCACAATGCTCCAGAATTCTTGTCATCACAATGTTCCATGACCGTGTCATCACAATGCTCCATGGCCCTTGTCATCACAATTCTCCAGAATTCTTGTCATTACAATGTTCCATGACCGTGTCATCACAATGCTCCATGGCCCTTGTCATCACAATGCTCCAGAATTCTTGTCATCACAATGTTCCATGACCGTGTCATCACAATGCTCCAGAATTCTTGTCATCACAATGTTCCATGACCGTGTCATCACAATGCTCCATAATTCTTGTCATCACAATGTTCCATGACCGTGTCACCACAATGCTCCACAATTCTTGTCATCACAATGTTCCATGACCGTGTCATCACAATGCTACATGACACTGGTCATCACAGTTCTCCATGACCTTTGCCATCACAATGCTCTATATAGTTTTTCATGACAATTCTAAATGACCACTTTAATCAATTTGCTTGCTGACCATTTTCATCACATTTCTCTATTGTCATTACAATTCCCCATGACCCCTTTCTTCACAATGCTCCATGATGCCTGTCATCACAATGCTCAATGGCTTTTTTTATCACAATGCTCCAGGACCAGTTTCATCACAATACTCCATCCCCCTTGTCATCACGGTGCACAATGAAACCTCTCATTACAATGCTCCGTGACACTTGTCATCACAATGCTCCATGGCCCTTGTCATCACAATGCTCCAGAATTCTTGTCATCACCATGTTCCATGACCATGTCATCACAATTCTCCATGGCCCTTCGCATCACAATGCTCCAGAATTCTTGTCATCACAATGTTCCATGACCGTGTCATCACAATGCTCCATGGCCCTTTTCATCACAATGCTCCAGATTGCTTGTCATCACAAAGTTCCATGACCGTCTCATCACAATGCACCATGGCCTTTGTCATCACCATGCTCCAGAATTCTTGTCATCACAATGTTCCATGACCATGTCATCACAATGCTCCAGAATTCTTGTCATCACCATGTTCCATGACCATGTCATCACAATTCTCCATGGCCCTACTCATCACAATGCTCCAGAATTCTTGTCATCACAATGTTCCATGACCGTGTCATCACAATGCTCCATGGCCCTTTTCATCACAATGCTCCAGATTGCTTGTCATCACAATGTTCCATGACCGTGTCATCACAATGCACCATGGCCCTTGTCATCACAATGCTCCATAATTTTTGTCATCACAATGTTCCATGACCGTGTCATTAAAATGCTCCAGAATTCTTTTCATCACAAAGTTCCATGACCATGTCATCACAATGCTCCATGGCCCTTGTCGTCACAATTCTCCAGAATTCGTGTCATCACAATGTTCCATGACCGTGTCATCACAATGCTCCATGGCCCTTTTCATTCCAATGCTCCAGAATTCTTGTCATCACAATGTTCCATGACCGTGTCATCACAATGCTCCATGGCCCTTGTCATCACAATGCTCCAGAATTCTTGTCATCACAATCTTCCATGACCGTGTCATCACAATGCTCCATGGACCTTGTCATCACAATGCTCCAGAATTCTTGTCATCACAATGTTCCATGACCGTGTCATCACAATGCTCCATAATTCTTGTCATCACAATGTTCCATGACCGTGTCATCACAATGCTCCATAATTCTTGTCATCACAATGTTCCATGACCGTGTCATCACAATGCTCCACAATTCTTGTCATCACAATGTTCCATGACCGTGTCATCACAATGCTCCATGGCCCTTGTCATCACAATGCTCCAGAATTCTTGTCATCACAATGTTCCATGACCGTGTCATCACAATGCTCCATAATTCTTGTCATCACAATGTTCCATGACCGTGTCATCACAATGCTCCATAATTCTTGTCATCACAATGTTCCATGACCGTGTCATCACAATGCTCCACAATTCTTGTCATCACAATGTTCCATGACTGTGTCATCACAATGCTCCAGAATTCTTGTCATCACAATGTTCCATGACCGTGTCATCACAATGCTCCAGAATTCTTGTCATCACAATGTTCCATGACCGTGTCATCACAATGCTCCCAAATTCTTGTCATCACAATGTTCCATGACCGTGTCACCACAATGCTCCACAATTCTTGTCATCACAATGTTCCTTGACCGTGTCATCACAATGCTACATGACACTGGTCATCACAGTTCTCCATGACCTTTGCCATCACAATGCTCTATATAGTTTTTCCTGACAATTCTAAATGACCACTTTAATCAATTTGCTTGCTGACCATTTTCATCACATTTCTCTATTGTCATTACAATTCCCCATGACCCCTTTCTTCACAATGCTCCATGATGCCTGTCATCACAATGCTCAATGGCTTTTGTTATCACAATGCTCCAGGACCAGTTTCATCACAATACTCCATCCCCCTTGTCATCATGGTGCACAATGAAACCTCTCATTACAATGCTCCGTGACACTTGTCATCACAATGCTCCATGGCCCTTGTCATCACAATGCTCCAGAATTCTTGTCATCACAAAGTTCCATGACCGTGTCATCACAATGCACCATGGCCCTTGTCATCACAATGCTCCAGAATTCTTGTCATCACAATGTTCCATGACCGTGTCATCACAATGCTCCATGGCCCTTGTCATCGCAATGCTCCAGAATTCTTGTCATCACAATGTTCCATGACCGTGTCATCACAATGCTCCAGAATTCTTGTCATCAAAATGTTCCATGACCGTGTCATCACAATGCTCCAGAATTCTTGTCATCACAATGTTCCATGACCGTGTCATTAAAATGCTCCAGAATTCTTGTCATCACAATGTTCCATGACCGTTTCATCACAATGCTCCATAATTCTTGTCATCACAATGTTCCAT
The DNA here is from genome assembly GCF_949987535.1 of Balaenoptera acutorostrata. NCBI lineage: Eukaryota > Metazoa > Chordata > Mammalia > Artiodactyla > Balaenopteridae > Balaenoptera > Balaenoptera acutorostrata. The sequence goes on from NW_026645641.1 coordinate 79,263, forward strand.
GACCGTGTCATCACAATGCTACATGACACTGGTCATCACAGTTCTCCATGACCTTTGCCATCACAATGCTCTATATAGTTTTTCATGATAATTCTAAATGACCACTTTAATCAATTTGCTTGCTGACCATTTTCATCACATTTCTCTATTGTCATTACAATTCCCCATGACCCCTTTCTTCACAATGCGCCATGATGCCTGTCATCACAATGCTCAATGGCTTTTGTTATCACAATGCTCCAGGACCAGTTTCATCACAATACTCCATCCCCCTTGTCATCACGGTGC